>NC_056583.1:18961350-19264350 GCF_018340385.1 Cyprinus carpio
AGACCGGTTTTCAGCGTGTCCCAGTATATGTCCAGGTCGTGTCATGTCAGGGATTCCATGAGCTTCAATAAAACCTTTAACTGGTCTATGATTCTGGCCTCCTATACGGACTCCACAAGTGGCACAATATGACATAGCCATTGGTTTGCCACACTAAATAAGTGGAGAAATAACACTGATCATAATCAGTTTCACAGACAATAATACCAGTTCATTCAAATAAAAGTGAAAGAAAATAAATCTCACCTCTCCTACAAAGCATGCATGACGATTAGCACACACTGTAAAGTAGGGAAGAAAGTCAAAATCTGTTATGCAGGTGAAATAAAAATAAATATTTTCACTTCAACCACAAGCAAAACTCACACTAAAACTACAACCTCAATCAACTCTCTCCAGTGAGCCACTGCTGGGCGTCACTGGTATGGTCATCAGGCATTGTGGGTAGGAAGGCTCCCTGAGGATGAGTAGAGAAACATAGCTATTTTAAAAATCAGCACGCTCAATTCAAAAACCCCAGTGCATCAACATGCTGCAAAATGAAGAGTGAGAGCATAAAATCAAATGCAAATCATTCTAAACCAGGGGTCTTCAAACTCGGTCCTAGAGGTCTGGTGTCCAGCAGAGTTTAACTCCAACCCTAATTAAACACACCTGAACCAGCTAATCAAAGGTCTTACTAGGCATTCTAGAAACTTCCAGGCAGGTGTGTTGAGGCAAGCTGGAGCTAAACTCTGCAGGACACCGTCCTTCTAGGACCGAGTTTGTAGACCCCTGCTCTAAACTCACCCCCAAAATGTGTATTATTCATTAAGAAGCCCTTACTGTCATATTCTGAGGTTGAGAGGCAATACTGAAGAGGGGACTCAGCAGCCCGTTCCCACTGTAAAACACTGCGCCCGCATGCACCAGGAGCTCCAGCACAGGACGACGTTTAGCAGGTACACCTGCACGGAGACTCAGGTAAGATCCTGGACCTCCAATCTCATTGGATAAGAGAGCAGTGCAGAGCTCTGTGGCATGTCCTGTGATGTTTTCTCTAATAACGTCCTCCAAGAGTCTTGTCTCCTGTTGAGAGAGAGAAAAATGTAGGTGTGTAGGTCTGCCAGGCTGAGTGTTTTGCCTAATTTTCTCATAAAGGAAAGGCATTTATGCTCAAACATGTTACTATTGCAGGTTGGAGGAAGTTCTGATGGACATCAGAACGATACTTATGTGAATTAAATGTTTATAAATATGTACAACTATGTTGTCATCTCAAATTTAGTCCTACATGGATTCTGAATTCTGGATGTTCACTAGTGATTAATAAAATCATAAAACCTAACCAACACTTACCTGTGCCTGAGGATATATAGCTCTTTCAGGTGACAGGAAGCGACAGGTGACCTGTCTGAACACAGCTAGAGTCAGCAGGACGTTTTTCAAAGGTCCTGGATCACTTAATGCCTGAAAAAATAAAAAAAAAAAAAAAAAAAAATATATATATATCTTATCATAATTTTTTTTCTGAAAAATCAACAATCACTATTCAAATCACTATTACTATCATAATTTTTTTTCTGAAAAATCACGATTCACGATTTAAATCACGATTCTTTGTCATGTTGCTTTTACTATTTTGCAAGTAGTCTGTACAGTACAGCCAGACTAATTTCCCTATTTTAAAAAGGTAACAAAATATGAAATAAAAAAAGAATGGCAGACATTTAGGCCAAAGTGGGTGAAGATTAAAAATCTTTGTCATTATTTTATCTTTGTTATCAAAAAATAAGAACACAAATAAACATGACAAATATACATAATATACAAATAAAACAAACAGTGCTTTATTTTTCAGGTACAGTAGGTGTATTTAGCAGTAGCATTCAATAAACTGAATGAACAAATCTAAAAAATAAAGCATATATATTTTACACTATATAAATTATACATTGATTCTTAGTAAAGCAACTGTATTAATGTTCACAGGCAAGTGATTTTTCTCTTTGTGTTTTGTTGTTTTATTCACATTAAATAAGATGAGCTAAATGAGTTCACCCAAAAATGAAAATCCTGCCATCGTTTACTCATTCTCAAGTTGTTTTAAACCTGAAAGAGTTTCTTTATAGTTATTTTCAAGAATGTTGGTAACCAAACAGTTGCTGGGCTCCAGTGGCTGCATAGTATTTATTTTTCCTACTATCAAAGTCAGTGGGGACAGTTGTTCAGTTACCCACATTCTTGAAAGAAATGAATACAGGTTTAGGACAACATGAGATCAGATGTGTAATATAACTTAGTCCAGTAATCAGGTGTTGTTTGAAGGGGCTTTTAGTGCACACGCTAGTGCACATATCAGATGTTTAACCAGCAATAAATAAAATAAAAAAAAAATAATTTACATTTTACTTTCAGTACAGTGTCCCGTGAGTGTAACTCTACCACTGAGTTAACATTTGATGTGAATGTATGTTGCCTTGTACAGTATATTGATACGGAGGTGCCAGAACTGCAACTGATAGAATGTGCGCTGTAGTGCGATACTTCGATATTTCTTCAAAAGCAGATGGTGGAGACATCTTAATCATCCATGATCAAAAATCGTGAGTTATAGTTTACATAAAAATGTTAAGCAGCACAACTGTATTAACATTGTATACTAATAAAAATGTTTACATTAGATTGAATTACGGATCATGTGACACTAAAGACTGAAGTAATGGCTGCTGAAAATTCAGTTTTTGTGTGTGTGTTGTTTATTTAATACAGATGTAGACTCTGACCCGTAGTGCTTCTTTGAGGCCATTTGTTGTGCCTTCTTGCAATGCTTCTCCCACTCCATCTCTAAGAGTACAGTATGACTGACCACAACACAAGAAACGATCCACCTCTGTTGGAATCGACCTCTGTAGAAGAGAAAACAAACAACAAAAAATATTTTTTTTAACCCACAAACTCAATTTTATTATTTATCTACAATATTATAAACACCCTAAACACAACATCATTTGAATGGCCGTACATGAAGCCGTAGTATCTCTGCAGGGAAGATCCATTCATAATCAGTGCTGCTGATCAGTGCTTGCAGACAGTCCATGCCAGCATGCCTGTTGAGTGCTCGAAGCAGGTAAATTCTGTACCAGTCATTGTTACCGTATTCAAACACAGCCTTCACCTGCTCCAAAAGCTTTAGCTCAGCTTCCTCAAAATTGTCTGAAAGACACCAAACATATGGAAAAAATGTTATCAATTTAAGCAATATACTGTAACTGCCATGAATTGGTCAGACCAGAAGTTCCTCGTACCGGTTCTTTTGCCGATAATTCTGGACAGGATACAGGCAACAGTGTCCAGACACATTCTGAGGCGAGCCATAGACAGCAGAAACTCAGCTGGGTCGTTCTGTCTGGAAGGTGTCTGTTTACGAGCCAGTCGGCTAAGGAAGTTTGAATTCTCCTTCAGATGTCTATCATCTCCATTTAATCCAGAACAAAACAGAGAATCCTGGATAAACAACAAATCTGCTTTTAGAAACAAATATGCAGATTTTAAATAACAATTAATGTGGCTGAAAGTGGAATACAGCTGTTGATGATTATACCTCGTAAAAAATGACAAAAGTTTGTAGTGCATTGCTAAGCATTTGCTTAGATACTTGGGACAGTTGCTAAGATCTTGCTAGCTACTTGCTTAATGGCCCAAAACAAGTCTCACCATATGGCTAGGGACCATGGGATTTTTCACCCATTTTTTGTCCACCAGACAGTTTAATCACACTTAATGTACCATTCATGTCTGTGGTACAAAATGGGTTTAGCGCCAAAGTTTTGCACTTAAAACAGCACAACAGTAAAATTGATACTTGGCTCAGCAAGCACTATTATTGAGTGAATACATGGTGCAAAGACACCTAGGCTACTTGATTATGACACACCTGGAAACAGTTAACAAATAGCCGGTAGAGTTCAGTTCTGTCCTCCTGGTCCAGAAGCTTGTTCTCCAGGTTTTCTAAGTACGTCTGTATATGCTTCTTTACCTGCTTGAAGCTGAAGAGATTATCTTATTACAAAATGTTCTTGATTAGCGTAAAGGCCAATTCACACTGCACCGACAGATGCCTGGAATCTGACAAAAGCCAAGTGAACATGTTCAATTGCCTAAAACAAGTGCCAACCAACGTCAACAGACATGACAAAACCCAACGAAGTGTCTGTTGCCATTGGTCAGCGTCTGTCGGTGCAATGTGAATTAGCCTGAAGCAAAACTCTCAAGACTCACTTCATAAAGCCAATTCTACATATTTTAAGTCATAAATAAAAGGCCACATATGCCTGGATGTGGTAATGTGTTGTTTGTATTGCAGCACCTGTATTGCAGAAGAAGTTTCGGCAGCACAGAGCGCACCACAGGGCTCTGGTCAACACACTCCAGGAATGGGGTGAGCTCTCTGGTCTTATAAACATCTCCTATAATATAAACAGACATGTAAACATAAACATAAAAATCAAATTATAGATTAAATCGCTCTTTCTAGAATTGGTTGTTTTGATTCACGGAATTAGACTGAATGATTCGCTCTCAAACTCAATGAACTTATGACTTAAATTTTGGCCTGTTTGTCCCACTAAGCTATTGTATGATTTCAGAAATATGGAATGCAAGTCGCATGAACCAGTGATACGATATTTTAATTCTAACTTTTCATCCTTTTCGAAGTTCCTGCACTGAAATTAACATCCATGTACAGACATTTAATTTTGCAATGAAATATTACACAAGGAAATCCACCCGCCTTGTGCTGAAATAAGGAGAGAGAAAAGCAGTTCCACCAGGTCCTCTGATGGATCTTGATCATCAGTCAGACAGAATCGAGAAACCACCTCCAGGAAAAAGCCATTACAGCATTTTCTTATTTCTTTATGATGCTTCAGGGCTAAGCTGTAATAGATACAAATGTAGACATTACAGCCAAATAAATGAACCACAGTAAAGAAGCTAATTGTTCATTGTATACCCATTCAGTCTAAATGAATATCTAAAGTTACCAAGAATAAAGAATTTAACTCACTCTATGGTTGTGGAGACAGTGGGACGGTAGTTGTTTGACAGCGGTAACCTGCATATGGGACAGAAGTCCGCGCTCTCTGTAGATCTTCTCAGACAGGACAGACAAAACACATGCTCACAAGGAAGCGCAACGGGCTCTGTCAGATCTGATAGACAGACAAAGCACTTCACACCATATCTGTAAAGAAAAAGTGTACAGAAAATAAGTAATTAAAGAGTTTATTGTTGGAAAAGCACAAGCTAAACAAAGAAATACAGAAATCCTTAACAATATTTGTATTAAAAAGGACTGTCGTTCAGTTATCCTTAGTCAACAAACTGAAGTTTTCATATAAAATTAATATTGTCACATGGTTTTAAATAAAATCAATCATATCATATAATATTATACAGCTCTATCCAAGTGTACCGCAGTTCTCTGCTGATGGATTCCTCATGGTAATCATTGAGTATGCGGATGATTTGCTGAAGATTGTCTTTGCTCTTCAAATCAGGAGACCGTTCCATTAGCTGTGAGAGAGGAAATATAAACAGCATATATGCTAAGGACTTTTGGGGTTCTAAAATCTTGCTTTGATGCAGCATCTATCCTAATCAAATTTTCACATATTATAGTCTCATAATGAAGTGAGGGGCCTACAAGGGTTTCTCGTACACCAATGTCTCCTACAAGCATAATGAACAGAGCAGACAATAATTCTAGACTCACCCCATGTAACTGACTGCAGTGTTTCAGAGTCAGTGCTTCAATCCGTTCATCTCCCACTTTCATCTTGATGACAACCTTTTCAATGAAAGCAGCCACTAGCAGCATCCCCTGCCACACTGACCTAAGGAAATAAAAGATTTTATTTAAGAAATGATGTGATATGACCACTTTGTTAATATGAAATCAATGTTTTCAAATGATCCTATTTTCTAAATCTGCAACATTCTTCATAGCTCACTTTATAGTGTCCAGGTGTTTGAGACAGCCATGGCTACCGTAGCCAGGACTAAGCACTCTCTCTAAACATGGCTGAAGTTGCTCAACTCTTTGTAAGAAGGTCTGGCATTCACTTCTTGATGATACCGGCAGGAGCTTTGTTTCTTCAACACAGATACCAACAGCCAGAATGTCCTCACACTGTCATAAAACAGAACAAAAAGACAAATCTCTTTGAACTCATCTCAATATTGTTTCATTAGTATAAATTTAGAAGTTTGACTGCACATACTGGTCACTTATTTACTGGTAGTTTAAATAGGCACTGGAATCTAAGTCACCAGCATGTGATGACTGAAAGGTTTTGCTGGTGAACAGCATAACTAGACTAAAGTAAGTCATTCTAAATCAACATGCAAATTCATGCTGCACTCCTGCTCCTCACCATATCAGGGCTTTCTCTCTTTAATCTTTCTCGTTGGATAATGTGGACCAGTTGAGGGTTGATCTGAAGGGCATGGGATAATGTGTCCAGGCGAGGGCTGTAGATTTGAGCTGCGGCAAGTATCCATGATGGAGAGAGCTCATGAGTTACTGACATCTCCATCTGCAGAGCAAACACACAACCCAGCACTGCACTACGAAAGACCTGTAAGAAAATGCACACACACCCATAGACCCCAACATTAGAACACTAAACATGAGATTGTGAAAATAAATTTTCAGATTGATAAAACCTATGTATCTTACCCCATGCTCTTCCTCACAGCGGATTTTGAATGACAGAAGGACATAATCGGTCAAGTAGCGCTGACCCAACTCGACTTTCTCTTCCTCTGAGAGTTTCTGAATATAGCTACCCAGTCCACTGCCTGATACAGCACTAACAAACTGCTGAATCCTCGCATTGCTGCCTTGCTCAGAGCCTGAGAGAAAATGCAAAAACATGGAGTAGCTGCAGATGTTTTATGTATAAGATGTTTTGTTTACAAGAAGTGAATGTGGTATCTGGTTAGCTAACTGGCCAACTGTAGTCAAACAAAAAACAAAAGACCTCACCTCGCACGAACTCTGATTCCTCCCACAAACTCTGGCAGTATGTTTTTATCAGCCAGCTAAAAGGAGCAGCACAAGGCCGTTCTACTTCTCCAATAAACAGGTGACACTGCACATTAATCTCCTGATCTGGAGCACTAAAAGAAGAAATCCATCTTATCAGTTACAGTTGGATATTTAAAAGCATTTAATGCCTAATTTAAACATAAGCAGGTTTCATATATTTAAAAATACCTGGCATTTTGTGAAAGGGTTAGGTCAAGGAGCTGTTGATCTTCAAAGATATGCAGCCAGAACTGGGCCAGACCCTCACTGAGCCCTTCTCCATACAGTAGGTACAAGTTGCGGTCTCTGTCCAACACTTCTAAAACTCGGGCAAACACTGGGGTCAAAACACCCTGTAGGTTGCGCCACAAAGTATGCCTAAACAAACACATAAATGTTTTGCTAGCTTGTTAGTCATCTCTAATCTACGGCTGATGAAGTTTGAGATTATTTTAAAGGCCTTGTGCAAGGCCTACAAATAACAATTCTGTAATTTTATTCCTAGTTCAAAGTAGTTCCACACCATTATTTTTCGCCACACAATTTTTAGTCATCTGAGATTTTTATCCAACCCCTTTTGATTAACATAACTAAGCACTGGCTGTTTTTAAACATCTGATATAGAAAGAGATTAATGCTAATTGCATTACAGTACTGCAATACCTAAGTGTTCCACCTTCCTGCAGAGCTTCTCGGTTCTTTGCCACTTTATAAACCCAGTCTTCTGCATTAGGAATGAATTCCTCCTTCTGCATCAGTGCAAACACCAGCCTCCTTAGCAACACTTTCTGGAACCATACTGAAAATACACATGAACAAGCATTAAACTTATAATTTCTCATGGTTCCTATTTTCATTGGTATTTTACATATACTGTACAGTACAGGGGCTTAATTGTGACAACAATGGACATAAAACCAGCTGACCTCCTACCCGCTCAGGGTCACCTCCCAGAAGGCCAAGCAATATGTTCATGCGCTCCATACTCCTGGAGGTTTTTTGGCCTGTATCTCTCAGCAATGAAACAGCTTTCTGGATGCAGGATCTCAATAGAGACAAACTGTGAAGATGCACTGAATCTTCCTGACAACCAATCAAACACAGTATTTCTGTCAGGAGGTATGAAATTCTTTTTGATATAGCACATCTCTGATGTATATGTTTAAACCAATCTATTATGCGAGCTTAAAGGTTTTTACCCTCCCACTTTCTGGTCCACTTGTATCCATTTCCCCTGATTTGTTGAAATCTGTATTAAGAAAAAATGAATGAAGAAAATATGAGTTGTGCTTGTATGTGTTAAGTTTACGACTATAATACATGCTGTTGCTAGGGTGTTCTAGTTATTTTTTTAGACCCTAAATATGGCTTGGGTCTTTCCTTCAGTGCAAGTCTGTGGGATTTTTATTCTCCATCAGCTAGAAATTTTAAGATGAATCACTAAGAATTTACCTCAACAAGCTGCATGATCTGAAGTATACTTTTATGTTTCAAATGTTTTAATACAAAGGGTTAGGGGATTGTTTAAATGTCCAAGTTGCTGTGAGATTTTGGTTGTTGGTACCTTACATACCTGACTCGACTTTCTGGGAGATGAGTTTACTTATAGGTATTCCACAAAAAGCCTTAAGATTTAAGCTCATGTCACCGGAATCTCTGAGGTCATCAATATGTGCTGATAGCCAAACTCCTTTAGTAAAAAAGATACTTGTTAAGAATAATTATTTGACAATACCTAAACACACTAGAAATGTTTCACCTGCCAAAAAAATACTCACCTCCTTGAAAGCCAATGTACTTGTTGCCACTTCTTCTACATTGTTCCCTCATTCGGGAGAGCTTTGTGATAAACACAGTATAGACGTTGCACTCATCTGACTTTAAGGACAGGATTTCATTCATGGTACAGTATCTAAGGTAAGAGGAGTCACAAAAAATGTCATTAAAGATGATTTTGACTCCTGTTATACAGTGGGTTAATAAATTGAAATCTGATTTAACCAGCATTAAAAGGACTTACTTTGCCGAAGCAATGAGTTCATTTTTGCACAATGACTCTTCCATGTCCATCTGAACCAAAAGAATGTACAGAGAAAGTCCAGATTCCCTCAGGAAGGACCTTTGGAAAAAGAGATACAATGTTTTGAAAATTGATGACCATTTGTTGTGAAAGGTACTGAATAAAGTCAACAAAAATAATATAAACATTACCGTATCTTGTTGCAAAAAGAAGCTTCTGTGTCAAATTGGTGTAAAGAGAGCAGAAGAAACCGCTCAGTGGTCAAACCCAAGGCCGGGGCAATATTTCTCACATCAGCTTCAGTGAGAAGACTGGAGAACGTGGTTACCTAAAAGAAAACATATGCATTGATTTTGCAAGGTAAATTGGTAGATATAACACCATGTCCTGACCAGACGTGACATGATAAGATTGGAGCAACAAACAATTTGTCTGTCCATACGAGACTCAACATAGCTACACGATGTGACAGAATCGATCAAAAATCACAGCCAATCAGAGATATAATCAGCACCTGAGATGATCATTGTCATAGTTTCTATGCTGTTGTGACACATTGTAAGACATAAAATCAAGTACACGTGCTACTTAAAAGTCTTACAAACATTACCTCCAAGAATCTGCTCTTGTCCTGATTATTTTTGTTCAGATGGTTGTCTAATAGGTCTCTGAGAGATTGATGGCTTTGCTGATGGAAATACGTTCTCTGAAGTTTGTCTCTCTCCTGATTTCCAAAGTCTGAATACTTTAACCTAAGTACTGAGTCTGGTGACGCACAATTCAAGAGAAAGCTTTTGGCAGTTTCATAGACTTCCTCTTCCTCGTCCATGGTTTTGTTTGAGTCTCTTGTCTCCATGTCAACAGGCTCTTCATCCATTTCCACAAGATCAGAAGCATCTCCAAGGTTCTCAATGTCTTCATGAATTTCTGCATTCTGTAGCTCATTGTCAATGCCTGTTGAGGCACCCTCTCCTTGTGTCTCATCAGGGAATTTGTTAATTTCCTCTTGAGACTCTGTCTTATCTTCATCTTCATCAGTGTGATGAGCCTCACTTTCCTCTTTCTTCATGTATACGTCCTTAGCCTCATTAATATTAGTGCCCTCTTTACTTGGTTCACTGATCTCATTCTCATACTTGGGAATGCAATGGAGTTCATAATTTTGAGCAGCTTTATCATGGCTCTGTTTCTGTATTTTCTCTAAAGCCTGCAGAAGTGCACTGGCACAAGCATCCCCATGGAAACCAACAAAGGCATCTGATAAGCTGAAATTTGCATCAGGAGATTCAGATTGCTGGACTTTTGAGAACTCTTGTGCCCACTGTTTGAGTTTCTCCAAAACTCTGTGCTGCCAAGGAGTTAAATCTGTACTCCTATCAACTTTGTGTTTCTCCAGTCTGTTTTTAAGTGGAACAGGAAACCTTTTGTAGACTTTTTCCTGGTCCTCCACTACAACCAGTCTGAAGTCTTTGTGAACTCGACACTTTACTCTGTGTGAACCAAGTCCCAAGTCAACATAATTCTGTCCACTGAAGCAGACATAGTACTGATTCAAGGCATCATACAGGCTTTCATACAAATTGAGGAGATTCAATAGGATGACAGTTCGACCTGTCTCCATGCATGCCTTTATTCTACTCACATTGCGACATATCTGGGCATACTCCTGGTCTCTGGGAAATCCTGATCCAAAGACAATTTCTGGGCATGTATAGCTCTCCTTGGAGAAAATATGGTGTTGGATAATGTACAAGGCAGCATTGTTAGTTGTGAGCAAAAGAAGGTACCGGCACTCTTTGTCACTGTGGCGGTCAAGATTTTCTTCAATCATTTTCAGTGTACTTGGCCTTTGGACTTCAAAGTTCTGGAAGATGTCCTTAAAGTAATTAAGAGGATCAAAATCATCTCTTTGTCCACTGAAGTTTCTCAGCACAGCCTCTGCCAATTCACGGTCAGATGGCTCTTGATCTGAACTGCTGACTGTTGCAAACATCATTTTCACCATGCTATAATAATCTCGGAGTCCAAAGAACTGTTCACTGTCAATTTTACAGATGTCTAGGTAGCCCTTTGCTAACTTTGGCAGGAGGTGCTTGATTTTGAGAAGAATGTTTTGTGAGGATGAGCAGATTCCTTCGGCTGTCTCTACTAAGTCCTTCTCACTTGGGTCCCAACGGGATACAAAAATACCTCTGTTCATTTTTGCTGGATCGAGAGCCCAGTTTGAGATTCCAACAAATCCAACCTTCATATGTGGCTGTGGGTTATCACTGTCTATGCATCCATCCTCTAGAAGAGGATGCAATGTCTTCAGTGGCATCTGAGGAGAGTCCTCTGCAAGTCCTATTTCATCCAGAACAACTACTGACACATACTCATCTAAATTCTTGTCCTTTTGGAAACGGGCACAGTTCCGAAAGGTTCCAATGATTCCTTCAGGGCTTGAGTGAGGGCTGCATTGAAAAGACACCATGTGAACTTCCTTGAATTTCTTGAATAAGTCACAGTGAGAAGCCTGGCGCTGCATTGCATCTGCTATAACAGTCTTAGCAAGAGATTTTGAGCTCCCTGGCTTGCCAACCAGAAAGAGTGGAATTCTCAACTCAATGCAGACCACCATGAGGAAGACATTTTCTTTCAAAGCCAGATTTTTGGCAATTGTATCTCTTGTTTGGATTTTCTCAAGAAAAAAGTCTTGGCATGAAGTTATCTCCTGCTCCAGTGACTCTTTGGAGCTGAATGGAAAAGGAAAGTATTTGCTCATACTCCTTAAGTATTTCCCTTTGTTTTCAAGTGATGGGTAATAGCAAACACCCATGGCAAGCACCAGGCACTTCAAGGTCATCAGCTCAATTTCAGTCAAGTGGCAATTTGGAAAAAGATCATCTCTGTGGTTGTAAAACCAAACTAGGACACACATTGATCTCTCCACATCCCTAAGACTTACAAAGCTGCATTCATCTGCTTGTCTACGCATGTATCTTTGAGAGGCAGCCAAAACGTTTGTGATCACACTCTGGCATGCATGGGGTAATCTATGATCTCTCATTTGTTTTTGCACAATTTGACGGATATAAGAGAGTTCTGTTGAATCACTTAATTGTCCAAAATCCCATACCAGGGGCACCATACTTGGGGGTAGAGGGTGCACACGGTACACAAGCTGTCTCATGGGAACTTTACCAAGGCGATCCTCTGTTTCTTCAGCTTTCACTCGGTATCCTAGCCCAGCACGCTCCAAGCGGTCAATCATTTTGGATGTGTGTCTTCTGTATGGATTGCAGGCAGCAATTATTTTCAGACCAGAATTTTTCTTCAAAGAGTACCCTTGTACAGTTTTGTCACATAGCACTTCCTTGATGGCAAATATTGCTTCGGTTGTGTTGGCTTCATCAAAAAACAAAACTGTGTCAAGTTCATATTTTTGACGGTTCTTTTGAGCAAGTTCTTCTGCTTCCTGCACCTTCCTATAGATTACCTCAGAAGTAGTACCTCCATGAACTTTGACAAGTTTCATGTTTTCAACATCTCTGCCTTCACGTTGCAGATCACAGAGAAAGCGTATAAGCCGTGTCTTCCCACAGCCAGTTTCTCCCATGATGATCACTGGAATCTCACATCTGAATCTCATATGAATAGCCAACATCTTCATGACATTGTCAGTAGTGAGTTCATACGTAGGGTCTGGATCAAACTTTCCTTTCTCCCAGCCTTTTTTGGCACCAACAACAAAGGAAATTTTTCGTATCTTGTCTTCTCTGGACAGGTCATCAAAGTTCTCAGAAAGGTTAATTCTTTGACGCTCAATATCTGAAAAGAGATCTTGTGTCATCACATTTCCCATTAACACGTTGCCGCTTCTTGGATCAACTGCATTAAGAATTGTCCCATTTTTCTGCACATGGAATCCTAAGAAAGACATGGTGAAATGGTCTGCATTGAAAAAGATGTATGGGTGAGGTTCATTTTCCCATCGTTTTCGAATACATAGTTTGGCTAGGATATCTTCCTCATCCTCATTCTCAGAGAAAAAGGAGGGGCTCTCATCAGAGATGTCAATGGAAGGAGAGGCAAAGTCTCGAGCCATGTGAATCATGAATTTTACTATGAAGTCCTTGAAGCCACTTAAATTGTCAGCAAGGAAGTCTGGATCACAGAACAGGGAATTCTCACAGTCTTTAAGCTGCAGGTTAAGAAACCAGGTAAAGTGCTTTAATTCTGCCCATGATGGGTCCTTCAAGCCATAGTTTGATAAAAGATGATGGAGACAGTCAACCGGATCACCTTCTACAGATCGAGCTTTATATTTGAAACGATCCAAGTTCTCATTCCTGTTGAATCTCTTCAAGTATTGGTAGGGTCTCTGAATGGCCTCACTTTTAAACTCTTCATTATCCATCAATGGATCTAAGTATGTGTACCCCTCTTTTTTTCTCCTGATCTCCAAAGCCTTGACATCTTTAGGTGGTCTGCAGAAGATAGTAGGAAGTGTATGCAAAAACCCATGTGTTATCTGTAAAAAGAAAAACAGAAATGCAGAAATACAGGTTAATGTCTGTATCTCAACAGTTGTTCAAAGAACAAAAAGTTAACAAAATGGAAAAAGTAGGTTTGCACCTCCATCTGTGTCTGACTCTTTTGAACTCGCTGAAGTGCTTCAATTGCCACCAAGTGAGCTGGATTTCTCCTCCATATAGTTCCTTTTCTGTCACTAAGGCATCCTAGAATGAGTAATTTGAATAGGAATTCCTCCAAGCCGTGACACAACTGATGTAAAAAGAAATGTATTGAGACAAATATGTTATCAGTGACCCACAGTTAGTACTTTATATAAGAGGGCATGATATGATATAGCAAAAATGACTACAATTTTTAAAATAAAACATACTGCGGCAGTATCAATGTGCAACAGCACAGGGTCCTGCTCTCTCAGTGGAGCCAGTCTTTCGGACAGGGTTTGGACAAATCCATCCATGTCAATGCGGGGCTCGATGAGTCTAATTGTTAGATATGTGGCTCTTGGAAACTCTCTTTTGAACCGCTCAAATAGACGCTTGACATATAGTGACTTTCCTGCACCAAGAATAGGAAAGAAAAAGAAAAGTGTATCAGCATAATGTTTGGTAATGTTTTCACCATATTTAACGATAACATGAAATGCAACCTATTTTACTTCCACAGTGTAACATATTCAATAACAACTTCTTAGGACACATAAATAGTTGGAGGAAAAGGATTTAAAAATAAAAGGGATTCATAACATCAGCCCAGAAAATAACGTCGCTTCAAAAGCAATGAAGAAACAGATTAATAGAGTTTGATAAAACACTTTTTTTTTCTATAACATGCACCTTTAAATCATGCACATTAAGCCAAGAAAATGCATTAAAAAGCAAATAGAGTCCATTTTGTTCATGTTCACTTCAATATACAAAAATCTAATACATACCAACAGCTGGACGTTTGGATGAAATCTTCCAGACAGACAGTTCCCTTGGATAGACTTTTGAGTGGGGAGCAAGCTCAGATGGGATACGGAAGTGATGGCTGAGATAGTCTTTAATTCTTTCTGCAGATACACTTAGACCTGTTTGTACTTTATAGTTGCTGAAGAAGGAAGGGACATATCTATCCTGGTTTACAGGACAGACCATCACTAGACGGTAATGAGGCCCAGCACTCCTTTCTAGCATCTCAAAGCATTCCACCAGTGCCACGCTCACATCATAAGTCAGTAAACCTGGATTGACCAGAGTGTAAATCTTCTGATGATTGCTTGCAGTGCCTTGGAATCCTAGACATCGGCGCAGGAAGATCTCCACCTCCTCTTCAGTCGTCTCCTCCTGGCACATTAATACCTCATCAGTTGTTGGAAGAGGATGCCGTGGACTCTCTGTGTAAAAAGACAGAGTTGTGCTAATCAATTCCACAACGGGGCATTGGACAAGGTTTGGCCTTCCTTCTTGTAGAATGGGAGGAATCTTGCGTTTGATGTGCATTTGATTCATGGCAGACAGATTGGAGAGGAATCGTCCAAGTGTTTCGACATTCACATGGTGGGTAAGGAATCTGGACATGTTCTCTTTAAATTGCTGCCACAGGTCCTCTAAGCATTCAGTACCAACATCTAGTAAACTGAAGCTCAAAGGCAGGTCAAATTCACTGTTTTGTTCTGATTCCTCTGCTATGTCATATTGCACCACAGAGTCTGTCTCCGTTGCTTTTTCAAAGGCCTCTCTGATGTCATTTAAGGTACAGTCTGGTTTAACAGGGGTCAAAAGATGCCACATTTGTTGCGGCACAGGTTTCCTTTTGATGCTAACGCTGTTGATCCATTCGCACAGAAAGACCACTTGTTCTGAAGTGTAATGATTCAGTGTGTAGTACTGAGAGCGTATCTTAGTTAAGTGGTTACACCAGTCTTTATGAAAGTTCTCCAGAGAGCGACACAGTTTTTGAAGCTCCTCTTCTACCTCGCCATGATATTCAACACACTTGCTCAACAGGGTAAAGCTAACTTGAATGCAAGGTTGATCTTGGTCATTGCATGTTATCTGTGCCCCCCAGTCTCGAAAGAGCATATTACCCGATGTGCGCAATTGAAGGAGGATGCGGCCCATCCTCTGGACTCCTTCAAAAACCTACAAGATGAAAACAGAGGTAAGTCTTTACAAAACTAATGCCCATTTCCTTGAATAAACTTATGTAAATATAGAGATCTGGTCTTTCATTGGAACTTTATGTTTTTAGACACCAGTAGTTTAATATTTCTCGCAAAGGCTGGTGAACAATTGTGATAATGGACCCACTTGAGTAAACTTGGTGACTTGCTCCCGTCCATGCTCTCCTTTAGAAGACATCAGCATGAGCTTATTCTGCAACTCTGAGAGTTCATTAAGATTGTATGTCTTTGCTTGTTCGTTCTTTGTCACCTTCACATAAAAGACATTGTCCAAACCTGCCTACAAACATAACACAAGAAGAAACTGTTCTGTTACTAAACATATGTTCACAAACTCACCTATTGCACAGAATGTCCGCTTAATAGAATGCTTTAAGTGATTTAAAGAAACATTTTTGTGGAAATGTTTTGTGGAAACTCACTTTCCCATTGAAATCTTTAGGCCAGCCCACATGATACACGCCTCCAGTGTTGATAGCTGAGGCCATGGACAAAGACGATTTCTCAACAGAGCCATGAGTCTCCCTTAAACCTTTCAGCCAATCCAACCACCGATTGGAGTCTATCTGTATAGAAAATTATATATTGGCAAAACTTCTTTAAAAGCATGTATGGACATGTTCCATGATAGTGACTTGACAGTTGCATTAGAAATAATCATAATTTCACACCTTTTAATTGGAAGATTAGGGGTGTGCAGAGCAGTTGAAATTAAATTACTGTATTAGTTAAGTGTCTGCAGAAACTAACCAATTTATCCAGGAGTTTCTCATCTTTGTGAAGGGTGTCCCATACTTGCTTAGCACAGTCAATAAACTCTTCAAATCCTGCATTTTCTGGTAGTGAGTAAAGCAAAGGGCCGTAGCCCATCACAACAGTCTCGAAACTGGCTAGCCTATCAATATCTGCATCATTCTCTCCAGCAGAAATTGTGGCCAGTTCCATAAAGACTTTCAGGTCCCTTAAACCTAAATGAAACATACTGAATATGAACATTTTTTTCCCCACATCAACACTATAAAACAGATAAATCCAAAAAAATCTTACTTGGAATTTGTGTTTTGACCCATTTGATCAGAGTATCACTATCCAAGAATGCCTTCAGACAGGCTGTGTGCTGGCATTTGACATCTTCCAGTTTTTGTCTGGCTCTGATGAGGTCATCACTCAGCGAACCCAGAGTGTTTTCTTTGAATGAGTCATCTCTCTATATATAGAAGAATACAATGTTCACAAATCTAAATAAAAATGGAAAAATGCTAAATATAATGCAATTACAATACTGGTTTGTCTCTTACCACTTGAATCAGGCTATGAATATGGCTGAAGTCTCCTTGTAATCCCAACCTATTTTTTATTTTCAGTATGACCTCAGCAGATTCCGCAGCATGGTAAAGGCTTCTGTATTCCTGAATCTGACTGAGACGATGCTCTGGCCACTTCTCTTCCAGAGACTGATGGCTTTTCAGCATACTGGCCAACAAAATGAGCTCTTTCTTTAAACGATCTCCTTCACCCCTATCCCCACACCATTTCAAAGCTTGGTCCACCTCTTTAAAACAAGTTTCTCCAACTGCAATCCGTAGACCAAGTTTGAGGAAGTCAGTGAGACAAGGTTTCCAGATTCTGTCATGGACTTCTGTAAGGTCTAATGATAAAAGCTGAGGACCAGGCATAAAATATTTGGTTGCCTTTTCTTGCCATAAAAATAGCACAATGTTGCTGGTCTTCACTTCATGCATCTCCTGTGCCATGTCTAGGACTAGCAGATCAACATCGTAGAATAACACTCGCCTTGTGTTTTTTTTGTCAAGATCTTCGTTGGAGAAATATGTCTGCACTTCCACCAGTTTGTCAAGAGTTACAGTCTGCAGGTTGGTTTTGACCATGTCTTCAAGGGAAGAAACCTCTGGTACTGAGGCAAAGTCAAGACAATGTTTATGCAATTAGTTTAAATACAAATACCAAATTTGATATTATTATAGTCTCATTCAGAAATCATGACATTAATCATGATTTTTTTCCCCCTTGATTCTATTCATGGCTTTCGTTTTTAACAGTAAGAAATTAAAATCAAATCTAAATTGAATAAAGAAAAATAATAATATATTTTTTTAAACTACTTTTCACTGTCAACTTAATACAAAGTAAATAATTTACAGAAACTATCAAATTAATTTGCTTTGTCTCTAGGTAATGCAACAATATAAATGCCAATTATTTAGTTTTGGGAACACATTGTCTTTATAATATCACACTCCTCAGACACAGTATGAATGGGTATTCTATCTTCATAGTTTATGAAGGGGGTCCCTCACAAGGGGTTCATCATATTTGGGGGTCCTTGGCATAAAAAAAGTTTGAAAACCCCTGTCCTAATGTAACTTCCTTACCATCTATGACATCAGTAATCTTCCCCAGCATATTAATAAGGTTGGACATGTACTCCTTCTGTTGTTCAAAGGCTTTCAAGTCATCTTCTCTTTGACTGAGTAGCTCTGATACATTGACTGAGAAATTCTCTTCTTTGTTGTTCTTCTTATCTAATTTCAAAATAAACAAAACGATGAATAAGCTTGTGCTGAAAGAGACCTCTATAAGATGTAATGATACTAAGTGCATAAAACTTACACTGGCTGTAAAGCTTCTGAAATTGACTTTTAGACTTAAAGATGGTCTTAAGGTGGCCCAGGGGTATACTTCCCTGGCAAAGGTTCTGAATTAGAGAACCTAAGAATGACTGACTATCTGATATTAAACGACTAGCGTCATCTTCCAGCTTCCACTGATTCCATTTGTCTGTGAACATGAATCATAAGACACAATGTTAATGAACAACTGCTGCCCATAATGTATTTAGGTATATACTGTACATGAAGGATTCTTAAACTGTGTCCAAGTGTTCTTTTTCTGTCTGTTCACTTTGTTGTTAGACCATATTAAAACCATGAAACTTGTAAGATCCAGTCACTGCACCTTGAGACAAGAGGAAGTAGATTGCTGACTGTGGGTCCAGTAGACGACCTTCATGATCCTCTCCAAAGCGAGATGCTGACTCAACAATAATGGAGGACACAACAGGCCATGAAATGGACTTGGTAAAAAGATGGTATAAAAGTTGTCCTTCCTTATTTGCCTGCAAGAAAAAATACAAAAGGTATCAGAACAAGATCTATTTACAAGTATAAATACTAAGACAAGTATTTACAAATACACCAATCCATTAATAGTTTTTTTTTTTTTTTGTAAACAAAAAACAAGAGAATGAGTCACATACAGTACAACAAGACTGCAAAAATATTAAACAATTCTTTTAGCATGAAAAGTTGACATTACCTGACACTGGTTCTTAACAGCAACCTGACACATTTCTTTGAAACAAGACTGAAGGTTTGCATGACTATCATTGATAGTCTTTGCTGACATCTCCAGACAGCATACAACAATCTTGTCAGGGTCAGAGATCTGTAAAACAAAATGAGGATGGTGACATACATTACGTACAATTTTTAATGTATGTAGGCTACTTAAAATAAAGTTTTTATCTTACATGGGACAGTCTCTGTCTCAGGTCTCGGTCTAATGAACCCTTCCAGCTTTCAGAGACGCCTGGTATTGAACACTCAATCCCATAGAAATCATTCCACAACTACAAAGAAGAATTAACAAAAGCGAAAATTACTATTTTACAGTTCCAGCCACCTACCAAGTTCTCTGACCTGTACAAAGTCCTTTGACTGATAAAGGATCTAATAGATACAAATTGACCTCCTTGTGAAATTCAAAGAACAGCGAACAGAGTCTGAAGAAGTTTTGCATTCTTAAAATCTAGCATAACCTTTAAGTTGATCAGTTGTACTATAATTACTATACCTGTATTTCTCTAGGGTAAGAAAATCTGGAGTCCTGCATCAGAGGATTGTGTAGCAGCCCATCTCTCCATTTACTGAAATCTCTTTGAATTTCAGTGAGTGTGGACAAGAGCTGACTTTGCTTTTGTTTCATTTCCTCTCCACCCTGCAAAATAAATAATTTGCTTACCTAGACACAATACCACCCTTAAAATTACTTTCAAGAAGATCTCAATGATACAGTACCTTTGAAAAATGATCATGAAGAATTTCAGCCATTTTAAGTAGGAGTTGGACCGAGAGCACTGGGACTCTGTATTGTGGGACAAGTCGAGCAGTTTTGCAAGCGCTCTTGTGAACATCTCTGCAACACTGAAGGATTAAGCCAGATGACTTGGACTCTGTGATTCTGTTATTAAAGAAATTCGGCATTAATACCTGCCTAATATCAAAATTTTAAGAACAAGATTACTAAGTTCAAAAAATACCACATTTAATAAACTTGTGTACCGTTCTCTGTCCTCCTCAACCCTCTTCAACAAGAGGTTCAGAACCTTTTCAGCTGCCTGCAATTTAAAAAGCAAACATTTGTTTGTATGAAAATGTTCTCTCTGTGCCAAATGCAAAACCTGGAAAGTGAGCTATATGCCTTTAATCAGATACCTCCAGGTTTTTCTCTGTACGGTTGGAATTACTGTTTTGTTCAGTCTCCTTCATTCTATACATCAGGCTCTGGATCAGGAGTTCAGGATCAATTCCTGTCAACTGGACAAACTCAGGGACATCCTCAAATGCCACAATGGAAAGCCAGCTTTTCAACAAGTAAGGATTATCCTTGTTCATTGATGAGTGATCTTTGATCAGCTCAAGGACCATCCTACAATTTTAAGGAACAACACATGTAATATGTCTCATATTTATATTCAAGTTATAAAATTTTGAGAATTAAAACTCCTCTGAAAGTATTTGGACAAACCTCCTTTTGTCAGGGAGTCGTCTAATGCTCTCCCTAAAAGAAAGATACTCTATCTTTTCCAGTCCTGCCCATTTCTGTTCGTTCATAGCTGAGCCTGGATCTGACTTTGCCTCTGGTTTTCTCAGTAAATGAAGGACAGGAACAAGTAACACCACTTCTGAGATCAGCTTCCTTGCACATCGATTCATCAGTCCCACCACAGTGCTGCAAAGAAACCAAAATTATTATGATATTGTGGTGTCTTTTAAGACATACCTAAGTCATTATGTAAAACAATAACAGCTATTCAGTAGGCAAGGCTTTGCTTTATAGTGTGCATTAGGAGACACGGATAAAATCAATTTTTCTGAAACTACAGATTTGTCCAATAAACCTTACTTACAAGTCAGTTAAAGGTAGGGTTGTTAGGGTTGTTTCCATCCTTTCAGAGACTACTTGGCAGAGTTTGCCCCAGTCCTTTGGGCCAAGATCCACACCACAGCCGCAGCACACCTGGAACACTGAGAGGGCCACTTCCAATGATTTGATCCCAGACAAGCTCTCTGAAGTTTTCCCTCCAGATTCTCCTTTCAAAATCCAACTCAGTTTACTAGAAATCAGTTCTGAGACCTAAAACAAAGAGGGCAGAGCTATAATTCTACAGCTCTGTTAGGGTAGTCTTTTGAAAATGGAATAAAGAAAGCTCACACCTACTTCTATTTGAGAAGGGGAGAGATTTTCTTGAAATCTCAAACGTCTCATGACTGACTGAAAACATTGTTTGTAACTGTTTAGGTGTTCGATAAGTGTCTTGTTGTCTTCATCATTAAATGAACCCCATTTCTTAAACACTCTGTCCAGCAGTACACTGGCAGAGGTCTCCCAGCATTTGCAAATTTCTTCTTGTGCATTCCGAAAGAACCAATTCATCGCCCTTTCTTTAACAGATCTTGAACTTGAACTTATGTAACCTTCATAAAGGTGCAGTTCTAGAGGAAACACAAAACAGATCAGGCATTCCATCACATACAATGTACAATGAATTACCAAAGAACTGTAATACTTTTTAGTACCTTTTACTGTATTGTCAGTGGGGGTGTAAACACATCTTAACGCTGTTTCCATAATGCGGCCATTTTGTTTCTGCACTGCATATGTGTATTCTATTGGAACACCCCTATCAATGCCTTGCCAGAGGGAAAATGTTGCTTCAATCAAATAGCCTTCCTGTTTTAGACCCCTAAGCAAAGAGAAACAACATGGAACTAAAAAACACTGACACTTTACAACACAAAGATCACATAACTTGTACACGTTCTTGTACAATTCATATTTTATTTGCTACCTGTAGGCTATAATATAGGTACAGTAACTATGTTGTCATTATACATTAATAAGAGACTTACAAAAAATATTTAATCTCTAGTTGAAAGACTTCATTCCCATGAAGAAGCAAAAGAGAGTCACGCTGTGTGTTAAATCGGAATTTTTTGTCCAGAACAGCATAAATGTAGAAAGTGAACATCGGCTGTTTGCTTGGAGCCCTCGCTGGGGAAGATTTTCTATAAAAAATAATTTTAAAATATTTAAACAATTAGTGGTCATGGTATCTATTAAGGTCAAACATTTGATATTGTAAGTGCATTATATTATAATGTTGCAAACCTTCTTTTACTATTGTCCTGATCTGCTGCTGTCTGATTCTTCTGCTCCTTAGACAGTTCAGTCTTTTCTGTAGCAGCAGCTGCTGCAGCATAAGATTTTGGTTCTTGTGTTTCTGACTTGAATTTAGTGTCTTTTTGTGAATCTCTTTCTGAACATTTTTTATCTGCATCCTTGTCTTTCTGATTGTCTCCATCTTGTTTTCTTAAACCATCTGAGAGTTTGGTCTTTTCTTTTGTCTCCTCTGTAGTTTCTCTTGATTCACTCACTTTTCTTTTCTTCCTCTCAGCACTTTCATTCTTTTCTCCATCACTTTCATTTCCTTTGTTCCTTGACAGGCCAGTTTCCACCTCCGTCTTAACATCTTCAGGACTGAGTTCTGTTGGCCGTGACACTTCTGTGGTCTCTGTGTTGCCATTGAGCTCTGTTTGCTTCTGCTGTGTTTCTTGACTGACAGTCTCTGTCTGAGTCTCCTTGTTTTCAAACGTACTTGAGCTTGTTTGAGTCTGAGCATCTTTACTCAGCGGTTCAGGCTCTGCTGCACCTGTGCTGTTGTGTCCATGGCCTCTTGATCTGGATCTGGCCGGGCTTGGGTGACTAGATTGCTTGCCTTTTGTTTGGTTCTGTGAACGTGTTCTGGATGAAGATGTGCTACCATCTCTTTTTTGGGCCCCTTTCTTCTGTGCACCTGCCTTTCCTTTCTCTCCACTCTTTCTCTTCCTTGTCATTGTTTAACTTCTCACAGCTTATGGCTTCCTGGTTGTTGCAAAAGTCAAAGATTCACAAAGACAAATATTTTATATGTATGCAATATATATAAAAATACATGACAATTGTATGCATTTTAAAATGAAAAAAACATAATTTTGGTTTTACTATAGGTCTACTATTATTAATCAGTAGTGAGGGAGGTACTGCTGGAGTATTGTTTTTAACGTGTTTAAGCTATGATTTTCTATATCATGTGCCATAGTTTGCTGTACAGTAACCATTGTCTAACCATGGCAAGAAGCCATCCATGATTTTACCTGTGGTAATTATGGTCTTTTAGCGAAAACTAGTGAAAATATGGTTTCTATACAATGACTATGGTATATTTCATCATAAGGAATCACAGAATATTGCATAGCCTTAGTGACTGCAAGGGCAGATCTCAAATTCATTTTTTTTTTTTCACAGCTCATAACTTATAACCACCTCTGCTCATCAATAACAACTTCCTCATAACTTCTCTTAAGTTTCCTTTATCAGACATAATACTGCCCCACACATTTCCCGAAAAGAGAAATGTAAAAAGTGTCTAAATACAGTTAAATGTAGACAAATTTGAGAATATATAATTAAAAACCGCATATATTAGAAAAAATAGATGAATCATAAACCATTGTCAGTATCGCTTGCAAAAAAAGCGATTGTCGATAATACAGCAACATACATTATGACATACCTGAATTGATCCTTGGCATTGTAAAGAGATGACAGATACATGTTTTGGAGAGTCGCTCTCCCTGAATAGTCTTCACTTCAGTCAGCAAACCGAACTATGTGTCGCAGTTCCCCTCCTTTCTGCCTCTTATTGCGTTCGCTACACTTTCAGTTTCGTTTCACCAGCTGGTTTCTATACACTGGCAGTTCCCTCCTCACAACTAACGAAAGCTTAACTCGTGATGAATATTAATCTGATTCTTAAAGGGATAGTTCACCTTCAGTTGCTGGTCCCCATTGACTTGCATAGTACTGAAAAAAGAACCACTATGGGGACCAGCAACTGAAGGTGAACTATCCCTTGAAGCTGACCTTGCATGATCACCCAAAGTAATTTTATTAGGCTACTATATTGGACATAGTTTAAACTAAAGTAGAAAAAGTAGATTTATACAAACTGAAAAAAAAAAAAACAGGTTGTGCCCCACTCTCTCATTTATTAAGATTATTATCTTTGTTGTTAAATTGTAGACTACTATATTAAATGAGCACATTCAAAACATCCTAATAATTTATAATGCTAGTATAATAATTATTTCTTTCTACAATTAAAGGAATATGTAACTTTAAAAGGATAAAAAGATGGGGCTCAGTTCCATGGGTTATTTCATGCAAAAAAAAAGTGGATTAATATTTCATCCTCACATCCACAAAAAGTGCAAATGTTAACACCGATAAACTTAGAGACAGTTCACTTCAGAAGAAATATTTCCATTATGTGCCAATATTTCATGCCAAGGTGTACATTATACAATGCAAAATCCCATTAGACCATTGATGGTTATTTAATGATGTTCATTTAAGCATTCATTTATGCATATTATGTATATTATGTCCATATAATGTATACAATTAAAATAACTTGCACATGTAACACACTCGTGAGTTTACAGTAAAATAAAAACTGAGAGATTAAAGGACACATTCACATTTCACATTTAAGCATGTCTTAAACTGATTGGTTTATGCTAAAGTTGTCTTTAAAAATAAAAAATCAACAAACCTTTGATGATCATCAAAAGCAATCAACTTTAACTGATTTAAATTTTAATCTTTCAATTTAATCAAGATTTAACTGATTTAAAGTCTATTTGTAATTGGAAAAGCTTTCTTTTTTGGCATGTTTAGGATCCGTGTCCTGTTTGGTTGTCTTCACACACACCACATTCCTGTGGGGGACAAGAAACAACCTTAAAAAAATCATAGATCCAAAACTCCGAGACCAGCCAAACTACATTTCTTTTGTTGATTGTCTGTTATATACTGATGACTACTAACATGCTGATTCATTTAAAAATCATACCATGCCTGACAGTCAAAGTTAAGATTTAAAATCTTATTAATGATACCCAACCATGTTAAAACTGAAAGCAAAATATCCTCAACCTTCTCTCTTTCTCCTTATCCTCTATTTTATTCTTCTCAGCCTCCAGAGTCTCAAAAAATTCCCTCTCTGTACAGGCCAGCCGTTCCTCTGAAATTCCAGGCAGGAGTAGACAACAGCTAGTTTATGATAATCAAGCAGGTGGACAAACTGGTGGCAGTGCATTTTACTTTATTTGGGTCTCTTGAGAGAATAACACTGGATTTTGGTTAAACTTGTGCCACATAAATCACACACTGCGTCTACCTTTCTCTCTACTTATTTATCACCCATCCATCCAAGGTAAATCAAGTCTATAAGATGTTCATCCTAATGTGCTCTAATAAGTCTGCTCACCTAAACATATTGATGATTCTTGCTGATGGCACAAAAAGTAACGGCAGTAGACAATTCATTACTCTGTACAGACAAATAAATCATTAAATATTAGCAGTATGTGTCTTTCTGGCTTTTTTAGAGTTATATTTCAGTGTTTATTCCACCGTGTCACACTTTCTTATAGAAGAAAAATAGCTTTTATAAATCAAGAAGCCACCTGTTTTTTTTTACTAATGCATATTTTATATACCTGACCAACAATTTACTTAGAAATCTCAGGAAATCTAAATAGGGTCATTGCGAGCATATCAGGAAACATAGAGAAAAAATAATATTGTTAAAGATATAACATTTAATTGCTAAATTAAAATTAATTACAATTATAATGTATACAGTAGGTTTCTTTACCTAACTATTTTCACTGACATGGAAGTGTTCACACATGTCCACATCTGCTAAAACCATACTGACAGAAACCACATGCCACTCACCTCTTCCAGAAATTGAGTTCAAAGGTAAAAACAAAATAAAAATGGTAGTAGTATCTCTAGGGATCTACAACTGTCCCATAAAACTGGTCATCACTTCTGTGGAAGTAGGTGAAAGGAGAGATAAAGTGTTCAATTAAGAGGACTCGATAGAATCCAGATGAGTCTGAGATTGCAGATTTAACTTCAGAGAACTTCAGGTAAGAAGATTGATGTCAAGTTCACTCTACCGCATCCTTCCAGCGACTCATCTGCCACACATATGAGGTCCTTCTAATCAGCTGGAGATGAAACTTCTTCAGCCTTTACTTTTAAGAATCATACAAAGAGTCCTAGACATTTTTATAAACCATTCTGTTAAAACTCCACCCTCAGGATACAATCATATTTATGCTAACAAGTGACTGGTTTGTGTAACATACTTTGAACCACATTGAATAAGTCTATATGTTCAGTTTATATGTAGAGCCCTTGAAGCATATCTAAAGCAAAAAAACACAAAAAACATCAAACCAAAAATCAACTACAAAAAACCAAAAAAACAAAAACATTTTTAACCAAAAATTTGCTGCTGAAACCTAAATAAACAAAATCAGGAAATAAAAAAAGACAAGACCACAACATCCAAAGGAATCTGATTTATTGTTGAACAATTCTTTTTGTTGTATTTAAAACCCCAAAAACAACTGAAAGCATACAACTCAGGGCACCTGTGTTTTGTGACAATGGGGCCTAAGCACAGCAATCTGCACCTCAAAGCTCTTAAAGCAAAAATCTGATTTCATTCTGTGAACAGTGATCAGTGTGCGCCCATTTAAGTGAACCAATAGACTGACTGTTGGAAATTATGGGTGAATTTGAGAAAAAAGAAAACTATACAAAAGATAACACAAATGTAAACATCTAGATCATTTCAGAGGGCTGAAATTGTCCTGAATGCATATTTAAGAGATGTCTTTGGGCTGGTTTCTAAAACACTGAGTCATGACCAAATGAAAATGGCTGTCAGAAGAATAACCCTCTTTCAAGCAAGTAAAATATGTCTGTTGAACTACACAGACAAGTACAGAAGATCATGAGACTGATTTACAAAAAGTCCAAAGCAAAGACATCCATCAAGTGGACTGAGATTAGACTTTGCTTTTATATTTGTAGCTCTGTCCCTATCAATCAATCAATTTCTCTTCATCTCCACCAGATGTGAGGCCAACAGGCGAGTGAGCGTGTTCAAAGACAGCCCTGACAGAACCCTTTAAAAGGTGCAATGATACAGACTCCTTAAGGGCTGAACGGTGGAAAAAAATCTCCACAATTGAAATCTGGACAAGTGCCAGGGGGCCGAAGGGGAAATTGGTAATGAAAGGGTGATGACAGTGATGTGGTGCAGAAAAGGGTACCAGCACCAAAGTTGAGAGGCTACAGTTTTTGCAAAGCAAACGTAAACCAATCCACATTCAAAGCATAGCTTATCCTTCAGAAGTCAACGACCAATTACAATCTTGAGGGTAAAGGAACCGCTCTCTGGTTCTGCAGTCAAACCAACCCTTCGCCTTCAATCTAATCAAGCATTCAGTACTGACGCCCAAAGAAACTCATCGTCCATCAAAACAAAGTGTTTTGAAAAATGAATGGAAGAAAATAAAGCAAGCATGCACGTTGGGTGAAGAAAGTGTTTTGAACTACAGTTGAAGATCTAAGAAACCATTATGATGCAAACCAAGTGCTGCAAACAACAAAGCTCCTTCAGCTGCATGTTTACTTCAAATTGGGCTTGAAAAAAAAAAAAAAAAAAAAAAAAGTAAATTCCCTCAACATATAAAATCTTTTGCACTTAAATAAGAGTATTATTTCTTCTCGGTTTATTATATACACAACATCCTCAGTGAGAGTTAGGGAAAGACGTTTAATATCAGAAAAACTGATCTTGTTTCACCAGTGGTGCTGAATGGCTATTTTGGACCGCAAAGGGAGATAAGGAGGGTGGAAGGAGCTTCACCCAAGTGCTTTGTCAAAATAAAAGTCCCAGAATGCACTGGGCTCACACAGAGAGTGCTACATGGGTACAACCCATCATCTTCGGCTATCAATCATCATCAAAGTGATGCAGCTCACAGCGTTGGATTGGACACGCGGCTGGCATCGGCATTAGATGCGTCACAGTCAGTGAGGGAGGGGAGGAGTTAAGAATTAGGCATACTAAAACGGCAGGAATACAGGGAAGCACGCCCACTCTCACTGCTGTTCCTGGTGGGATGTACAGTGCAGCCTGGATTCGTGGGGTTTTAGCTGCGGGGCAAACTGCACATCTCGCAGTGCTCTGTGCCAGGTTGGTTCATGAATGTGCAGTGGAGGCAGGACCACACAGCTGAAGAGGACTGGGGGAGAGTTGGGCCGCCCATGGCATAATCCAGCGATCCCGACGGCTGCCCTCCAACTGTGCCTGGGATTAACATAAGAGAAATGATCTGCTAGTTGGAAAACCTATTGAAAAAATACTGAAAAACTGAAATAAGCATTTCAAACTAAAATTACTACCTGGAAATAAATCAAACTAGACCTAAAACTGAAATAAAAATTAATTAAACCTAAATAGTCATATTTGAAAGCTCACAAAAAATGAAATAAATTTTTTTAAATGAAAACTAAAAACATAAAATTGAAAGCTAATTCAAAAAATGTACAGAAACATTTACATTATATAAATCATTCTAAAATAACACTGTTCAGGACAACTTACTGCAGAGCTGCTCGATTGTGGCCCACTGCTCAGATTTCTTCCAGGTCTGAGCCAGCTCCTCATTGGATGTCTTCACTGCATCCAGCAGAAGCCCAATGCTGTCCTGTAGACATAAGAGAGAAGGAGATGAAGTCGTCAGGCAAAATACATGTACAAACTCTTTATTAGTAGTAAAAAAAAAAAATAATAAAAAAAATAAAAACCAAACATGACAACCTGAAGAACCAAAGAAAAAAAATATTTACACGTGTGAGAAAATAATGTGTGTTTGTATATAGATAAATACAATGAAAAACTCACCTGTAAGGGCATGACCTCATTGGTGACAAGAAAGAGAAGCAGATGGAAGTCTGAGACAATGTCCAGGAAGGAGGAGGAGGAGGAAGAACACTGGGAAAGATATGTTGCTAAACTGTGGAAGTCCTGCACACACATAAATATTCAATTCAATATTTCATAAGAACTGTACATTTGACCACAGTAATTGATGTTAGAACAAAAAGGCTGCATTTACACTGCAAGCCTTAATGCAAAGATCCATATCTGATTTTTTGGCCCGTCTCTTTACATTCAATATAGACACGACTCATATCCGATATCTGTGTTTACATAATTCCCGCCCAAACTGATTGTGAGTGATCTTTTTATATGCACATGGTATGCCATTTTATCTACAGCTCATTAAAGGTAGAATTCTTTAGTGAAATAAAGTAGTGCCAAGATGATATTTATTTAAATGAATTCTAATGAATTAATGAGAGAGAGCGAGCGAGCGTGAAGCTTGCAAACAAGTGAAAGTTATCACCTCATTGCTAAGAAATATAATGTAGCTTTTAGTAGCGAAGCTGTTGTATTTATAAAATTCATGGGGCAGGGGTTGAAAACCAGCTCCTGAATGTGCAATTTTTTAAGTTTCCATCTCAATAAAATGCGAGCGCATACAGCACACCGGCATTAGAAAACTATCTTTATGGGCAAACGTGTCGCCCTCGCAATGGGAGTTCTGCAGGGAATCGGATATGTGTGTGGCTCAGATCGGATGTGAAAAAATCTCGTCTCGTGTGGATTTTTGTGTTTACACAAAGTCTAAATGCAGCCAAAGAGTTTTATGCTCAAGTTCACAAAGAAAAGCTGTGAGATGTCTCCAGATATGATTCATCTAAAACATCATTCCTAGACTGAAGAGACTTCTAACCCTAAATGTGTACCTGGGTCTCTCCCAGAGCGTCTCTGTTTTCGATGGGGAAGCGAAGAGTTGAGGAGAAAGTGAACACAGGGTCCTTTGGGAAAGTGGTAGTGATCTGAAAAACAGAGGGTTAAATAGCAATAATGAACAAAAGACAAAGACAACGTTAACTTATTATTATAGCATTAAATGAAGGAAGGTTCTGTTGGCCAATTAGGAATGGGCCATTTGTTTACTGCCAGCTTAATGTCACGTCCCACCATTTGGCTTTTTTTTCTAGATCAGTGTGAAAGTGTGTGGTTGTAACTCACATCAATGATCAAGTACTCCACTGGCAGTGGTCGGGCTAAATGTGTGATGTCATTGCCGAATTTGTCTGTATCCTGGAGGTGAAGAAAAAGATTGGAAAATGTGAACCTGTTCATGCGTCACTGACAACTAATACATTGCATTCCTGTGGAAATAGCGACACTGATAAGTGTTTATGCCCAAAGCAATAGAAATATTAACTTTCATTCCTTTTTCTTTAAGAAATGTGAAACACTCAAGTAAAGGGAAGCTCAGACTGTTCAGAAACATCAGTCAAACCCTGCAATAAAAATTATAACAATCAAATTTACAATCAAAAAAATAAAAAATAAATTTATTTATTATAGATACAATAAAGAAATATTAAGCAACACAAGCATTTCCAACATTGATAAAAAAAATGTTTCTTGAGCACCAAATTAGAATGATTTCTGAAGGATCATGTCACACTGAAGACTCAGTAATAGTTGCTGAAAATATAGCTTTACCATCTAAGAAATAAATTGCATTTCAAAATATATTACAATAGAAACAAATCAAATAAATGCAGACTTGGTGAGCATAAGATACTTCTTACCAACTCCAAACATTTCAATAGTATTGTATGTGTGTGCATCCTAAGCATCTGTCTTTAGGAACATTCTGTGTGTTTGATCATCTGTAGTAGGAGTGTTTTAGTCCAGTACCTTATAGAAGACATCAGGGACGTATTGCTCTGTGCTGGACTCTTTGGCATAGCCCAGTTCAGGAGCATCTCTGCAGGGCAGTAGACATTCATCCCTCACCAGAGCCATGCACTGATTGGAAACCTGATAGCCCTCAAAGTGCACCTGGTTATCGGGACCACCTGCCAATGGACAAAAAAAAAAAAAAAAAAGCTAGTCAAATCCATGCTCTATTATTCAGGAGACTACTTTTAGCACTAAAGTTTTCCTGAGTACCCAATAGAATGTTCTGTGCAAAAAATGCCATAGACTGAGACTGATTTATCAGCTTTGATCTATAAACCACACAGGCTTTTGACACAACCAAATGCCTTATTTTATCACCATACTGGAAAACTGAACAGCAACAGTAAATCCTGCATACCTGTTGCCACCACTGTGAAAAACTTGGATCCAAAATGGCCATCCGGGGAAAGCCGACACGCATTGGCATGTTGGTTCTGGAAATGACCGGCTGTGATGCACTCCTCTGCACTCAGGAAGAATGAATCCTGGACAGGTGACACAAACCCACTGGTCAATAATGATATCAGAATGCACCATGTAGTTAGTTAAATGCTCAACCTTTCTTCTGCCAATTGACCTTGTTTCTAGTGTAGCGGACGGTGCCTATTCTGGTGTCCTCTGACAGAAGATCTGTGAAAATCCACCCCACCTGAAAAAAATATTATAGCCGATATTACTGATCAAAAACAGCTTTACATTTTCTATGGGACAAAACTACATTTGGAAGCTGTTCCACATGTTCAGGCAGTAACTAGAGCCACGACTGATAAGGTCACTTCTATCATCCATCAGAGAGTAATTTGAAAGTATCATATGGTAGCCACAGAGGTGTGAAGAGAGAGGAATTCTAAGAATCCCATCAGAGAGCCTCATGGGATGGATGGATGACTACACTACGTACAGCAGATCTACACTAAAACTATTCAGCCTCCCACCTCAATAAGTAAGACCAATGTATGTGTGTGTGTGTGATATATATATATATATATATATATATATATATATATATATATATATATTGTGTGTGTCTCCAACATATATATATATATATATGTGTGTGTGTGTGTGTGTGTGTGTATCTATAGATAGATAGATAGATGGTACTTATGGGAGCCATCTCTGTATGTTTAGTGCTTGTGTTGTTAAAGCAATCCTGCTCTCTCCTCTCTCTCCAAGCAAACTTGCAACAACTTGTTAAAAACAAAATGTTATTTCTTTGATAAACTACTATTTACTTATCCCGGATAAGCCCCCGATTTTTAAAAGGCACGGAAAAAGACTTACCTTCCGTAGGCCCAGTTTTGCAGCAATCTCCTCAACTGCTTCTGCCTTGGGATCTTCAATCAACTCCAAGCTGTTCTGGGTTCCAATCTGAGTCAAAGCACACAGGTGGAAAGGAAGAGAACACAAATCAGCAAAACAAAACTTGACAGTTTTGAATCAAATAGTTTGTTACATGCATGATTAAACTACAGCAATTCAATTTTAACAAAATATTATTTATCATTGGGGGGCAATTTGGATTAAATGGCTGGCATGGTCAGTGAGCTCTAACAATCTGTTCCTTAATAAATTTTATCATTGGTTTGAATTAAATGAATTACATTCATTAATATGAAATAAAACATCTGGAATTAAGGTATTCGATTATTTGAATTATTTATTATTATTTTATTAAATTATTTTAATATATTGCCACTTCTAGTTTCATTAAATACAGTTTGAAAGACAGCTGTTTTGTCATTTTAGCAGAACAAAAGAATTATCTTCTGACAACAGTCAACAACAGGCGAGTCTCTCACCTGAGGAGGTTCATAAATGGCGGCAACCTCTGCTCGAATGCCGAGAGGGATGTCTTTGTGCTCTGTGTAGCGTCCGTACAGATACCCCATCCGCTGGTTACCCGTCTTCCTCCAGAAGTCGAGGAAACGGTCCGCAATGGTATGATTCTCGAACATGATGTTGTCCACATGTCGATATTTCTGCAACACAATTTTTTTTTTTTTTGCAGTTTCAACAGATCAAAACATGGACAGAAATATGACACTGCCCCTCAGGGAGTGCTCATTTACTTGCTCGAGCAGGAAACATTCAGGTTCATTTTTAAATCAAGAAATTGATTATGATACAGACTGAGAGGAGCAGGGTACCTGTCTGTTGAGGGTGATGGCGCTGGGTTGGCACTTGGTACAGATGCCCTCTGGCCAGGGCGGATGCCCCTCACAGCCAGATTTAATTTTACAGCTGATATTCTCAAGCGCCACGAACTTCCCCCTGAGAGACAGGAAAACTTAATTAAATCATTCTAGTCTCACAATCTTATTTAAGTGAGAGTAGAGAGCTCCCAAAAGCACTAACTTGTCTGCACCGCCGGTGAGTTTCCGGATGTAAGCGTGGAAGGACATGTGCTTGACCGGTGGGTCGAGGTGGTTCAGATAGTCTTCATCAAAAGGCTATTAAAACAGAAAATGAATGAGGAAATGAAAACATTGTTCTTTTGTGTCATGTGGATCAGCAATTCTACTCTAAAATAAATAAATGTATACACTTCCATGACCTTTTGGGATTTTTATTATTTTCCATGACTCCTCCAGGTCTAGAAATCACACTTTTAAAAATTCCTCACACATCCGACTTTTCAGAGACTTTATAAATAAAAAGTATAGTTGTTGAGGGAACAATTAGAATAAATAAATATGTTTTCAACTTAATTTTAAGCTATATTAGCTTATTTAAATCATTTTAAGTCTTGAGAGTTTGCTGAGGTGCCTTGGTTGAGAATCACTAGGTTAGACACATCTTCCCATCAGTATTCTTGCATTCCAAGGTGAGGATCACAAGTTCTTACCTCTAAAGGTACGCAGTGCACACATTTCCCCATAAGACCATGTTGGCACCTGAGAAACAATGACAAAGAATGACTTATTAACATTTAAAGATATGTCTTGAGTACTCTGCAGTTCTTCTACTGCAATGACTTATTCCACAGTTACATAACACAGTACCTCCAAAGTATGGCATGAAAATAACTTCAAAAATCCACCAGGTTCTGGGAATATATGCAATATATATATAAAAACAGCTTCCAAGGCAATGTGGAAAGTGTGGCAGACTTACAGCTGGGGGTCTCTGTTTCTGTAGATCTTTCCCTCCTGTTTGGACAGATACTGGTCAATCTCGTCCTCCTGGATCTGTGGTGCAGAGTGTGAACGGGATAAGGAAGATGACGATGAAGAGGATGAAGGAAAGGAAGGGTAGGAAGAAGAGGTGTGAGGCTGAGCTGTGTCCATGTTCTCACTGGAGGGTCCAGCTGAGGATGGGAAAAGAAAGAGCATGTCGCCATGCCTGAAAGACAGAGAAAAACACTTTACATCAGGTTTATGAATGTAAAATGCTCTTGCCATGACACAAGCCCACATGTGCACAACTGAGTAAACCCAATCTCTCACAAGGGCGCACTTACTTGATTTTCAGCAGGCTGAGGGTCTTGTTCTGTGACAGAATCTCTCCAGTCTTGTTCCGGTTCAGGTAGATAGAGAAACCATTTGAACTGAACCCAAACTCTTTGGCAACCTGGCAAGAAGGCAGCAAACAATGTCAGAAACAAGAAGCTGACAAGTCTTTCATTTTGTTCCTGGAAATGATGGATCTAACATCACTGCTGCAATTGGACATTCCTGTCTTGGAGCCTCCACTAAGAAGCTGATAAAATGTGGCTGTGCTAAATAATACAGACATTTAAAATGTGAAGCTGCAATCCTGATTGTTTGCCTTTCAGAGATTGTGCAGCTGAGTGATGACTGCAGGACCACGAGCCTCTAAAGCCATGCTGTTAAAATTAAATAAACTCTAATGAGGTTATGAGAGTAGAGTACATGAGAGAAAGATGAAAAGAAAGTATCTGAGATTATGATGCAAAGAAAACTCCTTTTCAAACACTTTATACATAGACATATATAATGCAAAAATCTATTAAGCATTAGTTGTGTAGTCAGACTCTCTGTATGGTAAGGCAAAAATCTTTGATCAAATATTAAGTAAAAACAGCAATATTGTGAAATATTATAATTTAAGTTTTCTATTTAAATATGGTTTAAAGCGTAATTTATTTCTGTGATGGAATTCCATCTGCCATCAATGATTCAACTGTAACGTTATGAAGCGACGATAATACATTTTGTACGCAAATAAAACAAAAATAACAACTTTATTCAACAATTCATGCTCAATTCCTGCGTACTGCTCAGAACTGCCAAAATGGTGCTACACTGATTTGAAGAGACACAGAGGAGAGGAATTGTTGAATAAAGTCGTTATTTTTGTTTTCTTCATGTACAAAAAGTATTCTCGTCACTTCATAACATTACAGTTGAATCACTGATGGCAGGTGGACTATTCTGAAGATGCTTTTTATACTTTCCTGGACCTTGACAGTGTTATTTATTTGGCAGTCTATGGGACAGTCACAAGCCTACCGGTTTTCATCCAAAATATCTTAAATTGTGTTCCGAAAACGAATGAAGCTTTTACGGGTTTGGAACGACATGGGGGTAAGTGATTAATAACAAAATTTTCATTTTGCAGTGGAGTAACCCTTTAAGCGCCTCAAACAAAACCCCAAGTATTTTTCAAAAATGTGATGCCATTACCATAGCAAATCCAGTTCTTAAATTCTTCATCTAAAGAATCATCTCACTTATAACTCATTTCGAAGAACACTTGTCCAAAGTGAACTCATTCGCAGCTTGACAGACCGTAACGAATCCATAAAAACCACTATCAGGTGGTTCTGGTAACAACATAATTGAGACCAGTACTCTAAAAAAGTGCCGTCTCAGAAACAAACATCCAAATGACTGTCCATTAGGCAACTGAAAACCCAGCAGAAGACCAATATCTTTACTAATCCAATCAGCAAAAGCTTTTACTGCTCACTCAGGGCACTTTGTCCTAAAGTTAACTTTTAACTGTAACATACCTTAAAAAAAATGGATGCCTTTTAAAAAATGCAGTGTGCATTTCTTTTAATCCAAGCACAAGAACACAAGACGAACAAGCACATATTTTTCAAAGCTAGACCCCTCGCCTTCTCTCTGTCTCTTTCCTGCCATTTAATCCCAAAATCAAATGCTGAGACGGTCTCAGTTGATCGCCGGCTCACTCTGCACCCTCCTGCTGTGAGACATGAATCTTTAATGGGCCCTGCAGTGTCTACATCAGACAAACACAAACCCTCTGCCCGTCTCAAAAGAGCCTGCAGCACCTTTAACTATCAGCATCCAAAATTCTCTATGACTTCTATTATAATACAATTTACCCTATCACATTACATAATTATCAAAGATTGATACAAGGAAACTACTTCTTTTCTGGACTTATCTTACTTCTCTACTAAACATAACTAGTCAGACCTAGAAATAGAATTTTATCAAATGTATCAATTGTTAGATTGATATATAGAAATCAACTATAAGGGACCTACATTTTATATTAAGAGTATTGGTCACTTTCAATGGCATTTTGGCCATAAGCCCTTGTTCATTCCTGCCTCTGCTGCAAGCACACCGCCCATCTAGCTATGCACCACAGCAGAAATGCATGTCACTGCAGACCACATCTGTGTGAGACTGCGGATTATGGACATAGGTCACCTTTTTCAAAGCAGTCTCATTAATAAATCAACATTTAGCACTCAGCAGGAAAAGGAGTCTGCGCCACCACTATTTAATGACTCACAGAATCTGACGCTGTGCTTTGTTTTAGTGTTATTCTCAGCTTCTTCACAGACAGGCTGGCTATGACTGTAACCGTTGCATAAGTGCAAAGGCATGACAATGGAAGCTATCTGTGGTGAATAGTAACACCTACTCTGTCATAACTATAGTGAAGGGTAAGCTAATGAATTTGATAGTATATTTAATACACATTCTATGAGTTGCTACATGATTTTGCTGCTGATAAAATACAAAAAATACTTTTTGCACATAAGCTATTTGATAAATGCTATATTCCATTTTGGAGCAAATACATATTAAATGCTACTGTTTGGGGTCTGTAAGATTTTTTTTATGTTTTTGAAAGCATTCTTTTATGCTCACAGAGGCTTTTCCAAATCGGGTAAAAACAGTGATATTCTGAAATATAATTAGAATAGTAAATAACTGTTTCATATTTTAAAAATGTAATTTATTCATGTGATAGCAAAGCCATGAGCCTTCAGCAATCACTGTAGTATACAGATTTGGTACTCAAGAAATATATATTTTTTTTAATTTTTATTATTACGTATCAATAGTTGAAACAGTTGTGCTGATCAATAATTTTGTGGAAACTGTGAATATTTATTGTCAGGGTTCTCTGATGTATAGAAAGATAAAAAGTACAGAATTTATTTAAAATAGAAATCTTTTGTAACGTTATAAATGTCTTTAGTGCACCTTGAAAAATTAAATGCCTCCTGACTGAATAAAATAATTAATTTCTTTATAAAATAATAATAATAATAATAATAAAACTTACTGACCCCAAATTTCTAAACTATTTTTATTATTTGTGTGTGTGTGTGTGTGTGTGTGTGTGTGTTATATGGCAGCCTAGACCTACTTTCATTAAGAGGTTTTAAAGAAATAATTGTACAATTTTTATCTGTCAATTAATCAAATATGAGCAAAATAAATAAATAAAATAATAATAATAGCAAAGAGTGGCGTCTAGTGCAAAACTTGTATTCCTCATACCTTCTTGAGGAAAGCTGCAGCCGTCTCTCTCTTTGTTGAGGCGATTTTTTTCATCCCCTCCGGAGACTGGACACGGATGATCTGTCAGTGAATAAATATTAAGGGAAGGGAAAGGAAGTTTATGGTTACTACAAAAGGTATGTTTGTTGTTCAATCACATGCTTGTTTCTCACACAGATCTAGCACAGAATTACTAGAACAGAAACGTTACAAGTTAAAATGAGATGAGAGCAAAACTACTGCTCAGCACAAAACAAGCCAGTATGAATAAGAGAAACCAGGTGGCTGGAGGGTGAACCACTGACATCTGACACTCAATAAACTGCCGCAGAGGTCTATGAATCCATGTCCGAAAATCTCACTGAATGACGTATTATATTAACATAGAACTAAACTCATGCACTGTTTGGGTTCTTAATACAAAAACCAAAACAAAACATCATGTGCCATTCAAAGCACTTAACAAGTTACTCAATGTCAATTCACTTCCCAGATAGAAAACTGTAAGAAGCACGGAAGCTAAACAGTCATATTACCTTCTATTTTCATATCTAGTTATTTATATTAAGTGAAATTCAGCATCTAAGTAATACTTTAAAAAGCAGTTGACAAGAACTTGCACTGACACATCTTGTCTTCATCAACCTGTGCCAAGCTAAATAAAGACAGCACAGCAAAAAATAATAAACCTCAGCTGTAAATCAGAAGCTAAATTAGTCAGATGAGTGTTCAGCACACACATGAATGCTGTTTTTGGTATTTAATGTGTTTCTGGACGATTCTGGCTGAGTCTGATCATTAGCATCATGCTAACAATTCTGCTGCCTCATCACTGGATGACAGACTTCACTCAAACTGCCTAAATGCACACGCAGACTGACACTTACTATGTTTTCCGCCATGTTGATGGGATAACCCGTCCCTCTTGACGTCGCTGAAATGAGAGTTGACGTATTTTAATATCGCTGTTTATATGACCTGCTCGGATCTATGCAGCGATGCCAAACTCATAGAGCCGGTGCTACATCTAAATGAGTCCGGGCTATGACGGGATCCTGCTTAACGTCACCGGATAGAACAAAGAGATAAATGTTGTGTTCCTGTTTATTTTCGTTAATTGTAGCCTAAGTATTATTATAGTACGTAACCTAAGTAATTAAAAACATCAACAAAACTTTTTAAATTATGTATAGGATTTTTGTTGCAGTAGAATTTTCCATTTAGAGATTATCCAGATGCATTGTATAAAATACACATATTTTCTTCGGCGACATCTTATGACGTCTTATTAATGCTAAAATAAACAGTTTATATATTTTGGTTATTTAATGTATGCTTTGAATAGACACATAGTTTTTCATCCAATACTAAAGTAGAAATCAAACCACTCTCTAAACAAATAAAATGACTTATACATTTTTTAAGTCTATATTTTATATAAGTTTACATTTTTTCAACAGATGGAAGTTGATTCTTCAAATAGCTAATTTGAAAAAAGCATTTGAAAAAAGTAAATAAATAAATTTTAAATATTTCATATATATTATTCTTTTCTCAATTTACATGAGGCATGAAAAACAAGCAAAGTTTTTTTTTTTTTCACTTTTTTTTCAAGCTTTATTTTGATCTCATCCTGTAGAGAGAAATCTTCACTTTACACACTGATGTTGTCAACCCCCAAACATGCCCTCAAAACGGATGCATGTTTTGTCTGAAACACTATCTGCAAATTACAGGCCTAAACAACTCTGAGAACTTTGTGCTCAGAAATTGAGGACTCAGAAGGACACACAATCCTAACACATACAAAGGATCTGTGCAAAAAGTAACATCTGTTAATGCTTGTGCAAACCACATCTTTTCATAAAATTTACTTTGGATATATAATTTTAAATGTGTATACATGAGGATCTGACTGTGCGGGAAATGGGCTTTTTTTACAAAATAAAAAAAACTTAGAATGTGTCTAAACTAATGAATGAACAAATGAATGAATGAACATATAACACAATAGTGAAAGATACATAAACATAGGGAAATAAACACATACTTGACACAATGCCAATAAAGTGAAAGAAAATTAGAAGAATTATTGGCTAGAAAATCATACATTTATGAAAGATACAGGACATTTAAATGAACAGATTAAATTATAATGAATGATATTATACAATGAAATATAGAAATGGAAAGTAATGAATACATTAGATAGAAATGATATTAAAATGGGACACAATGATAAAGAGGGGTGTGATTATGAGGATGATAGATGATGGCGATGAAAAATGAAATAACTATACAAAATGATCATGGATGAAAGAAACACAAGACATAACAGCCCGACACCAGTCACCCGAGAGACTTACTGAAACCGAGAATTATAGCCAAAAATGAAATCGAAACCTGTATGTGTGCTAACATATGGATGCACTGAATGACGGGGTTGCAAAGCACAAAGCAAATATGATATTAAAAAATGAATGGTTCCATCCTGAGGCTATCCTTTTCACAGGATACTCAGAAATTAAAAAGGGAGTGAAAAAGTTGTAACTTTAAAATCTGCATTTATGACCCAGTTGGGTAGCCTGATGGGGAAATAGTGTGATAAAGTAAAGTTTTGGAAATCTAATGTCGGCCCTCAGGATGTTTCTCCTCTACAGGACTTTGATCTTTTCTTATGAACTCGGCGAAGGTGGACAGAGGAGGCACCGAGGCACGTGAAATGAGAAGCCAGGCATTTCACGGGCACCTGTCTTGCTTTTACTCACTCAGAGGCTCTCTTGCTTCCGTATGTTTCATGTTCCAGAAGAAAACAGGGAGGGAGAGTAGAAAAAGAAGACGAGAGCAAAGAAAAGGAGCAGCAGTTTTTCTAAGTAAACAGAATGCAATCTGACTGGATCTTCTCTGTTCTATAGTTTGAGCAGAAAGTGTTCTTGGACTGCGAGAAAGAAAAGAAACCAGAGGGATGGATAGTCAGATAGGTTTTTTTTTTTTTTTTTTTTTTTTGATGTCGATTTTTCTTAGTTTTCCCATTTTTATAAATGTTGCTGTTTTGTGTGTTTATTCTGTTATAAAAGTAGGAATGGTCCACATGGAGACGATGGCCAGGTGGTTTGGAGAACAGGACTGGAAGGGGTCTTAACTGCACAGAGGATGATGGGAAGGTAACAGGCTCAGATGATACCGTACTGAGCCAGCTCGTGAAGCTCCAGATGGTTGAAGGCCTCCCAGGGGCAGATGACAGTGATGTCTGTAGGTAGAAACACAGGAACATGAGTTCATCTACTGTATCATCCAAAGAGTTAACTTAAGCAGACTGATGGCCAGCTAGCATTCAGGTCTGTTTAATCACAGTAATGTCAGAAGATATCATATAGGATCATTGATGATGCTCAGTATGAAAGGCTTGTCTGACATACATGCACTGTCTGATCAGACTAATCATTTCAGACAAGGACGGCTTAGAATAGATGGTAGGTGATGTTGTCATGATGGCAAAACACTTGAGGAGAAATGCAGATTATACTTACCAGTGCCTAAACCTTCCATGCCGGGGATGTCATCTCCGAAACTATTAAAAATAAATAAATAAACGCAATAAAAAAGGATGAGATAATAAAATTAAAATAGATCAAATTAGACACATTTGGTTAAATTAAATTAGATATTTTCAAAATACATTATATTTTTTAGAACAGTCATGTTGTTGAATTATTGAATATGCACAGTTTTAATTAAAGCATGACTGAAGTGTGGAATATCACAAAGCCATTATCATAATAAAGATTTTGATTTATGATTTTACTGTCTAACTTACCCTTGGACACCCTTCTTTGGTGGCTTGCTCTTGAACTGGCGAGTCTGCCTCTGCTTGAACTTGGGTGGTCCTTTGCGTGGTGTGGCAGGACCACCGGTGACACGGGTGGCTGATTTGATCTCTGGTTTGGGTGGCTCAAGATTCATGGCTTTTTGTCACCGTTGGTCGTTTTTCTTTGTATTCGCTACCCGTGATGTAGTGCTGATGTAAATGCATCAGAAAGACTGGAGTGAGTTTATAGTTCACACCCAATGAAAAATAGTTTTTTTTTTTTGGCTTCATTCTGGAAAGAAAATGTAGGACTTTGTGACACATACAAACACATTAAAACACATAGATTTTAAACTACACATTAGGCCAGGAAGATTACAATAATTGCAAGGTCAAACTGACACCAAATGAATATCTATGGTAGCAACCTCAGACTGAGAAAACTATACCCATAATCCTCTTACAGATGAGTAATACACAAATCCTAATACATATTCCACTCTAACTGAATGTCTAGCATGGCCCGTGCTCCCAGAAATGAGCTCAGGGTATGTTTGATGAGTAGGGTGACCCATTTTGTGTAATCCTGCCTGGATTAATAAACGTCCCCCATCCCAGTGGTGGCAATCTGCACTTGGATTAATCTTATTAGAGCAGGGATAACACCAAAACATGCTGAGCAAACAGAAAAGATAAGAGTCAAAATATGACCTTCAGTTATATTCTTCAGAGACTTATGGGAATAGACAATGATGCCTGTTGCACAATTGTTGGTTACTGCTCTTTCTATCTATCTTTCTTTCTTTCTATATTTACATACACATACATACGCATTTAACATTAAATGCATTTCTGAATGCATATGGCCACCTATCCGCATAAACAGTTTTAACAAAATAAAAAAAAAAACATTTATCATAAATTGAAATTGTTCAATTGAAAGTTTTATATTATACAGAAATACTGTATTAAAATAATTATAAAAATTTCTGGAATATTCTGTTTGGTCAATTGTGGCATTCTGTGGTTATGCAAAATGATCACTAAACTGTATAAATGACTTATCCCAGGCAACCTTATATGTCTTTTATATGCATTGATGGTCCACTGTTCTCAAATAAAATAATTTAAACTCAATTCAATATACTATTCATTTAGTACACATATAATAAGTGGCATGGTGTAGTCAAAACCTCTTTAAGACCCTTAATGCCTTACAGTGTTGTGATCTTTTGACATATTGTTACATAATTTTATTATTCTTTATTGCTAATTAAATATTCTAAGGTTGTACTCACCGGTTTGTTGATTGACAGGCTGTTGACTGGGTGCAGCTGCACCGTTTCTTATGTGTGTCTCTCCTGTGGAGGAGTGGATGTGAACACTCGGCTTTCTTTGCGAGCGGTGCAGGGGTTACAGGTCTTTTATACTCTCTGGTCCTCTCAGAAGATAAGGAGAGGGACGCCTCCCTCCCCTGATCCCCTCAACTGCAGATGAACTCAATATGGATGCATGCGTTTAATGTGTATTTGTGTAACACCATGTGCTTTTAACAACTTATGTATTAACCTTATATCCTATAGATTTTTAATACAATAAAACTACATACAGGCCTATCCATAATAAATTGCATAGACAGTGTCCTCAAACTGTATTTGGACACATAAAATATTATTGCACTTGATGAGTGGTTTTGTTAAAAATCTAATCTGACTTGTGGATGAACTAAAAGTGGTATGTAAGGACCTCAGAGGTGTTTAGCTTGTTTAACAGAAAAAGAAAATAAAACACACATATATATATATATATACATATATATATATATATATATATATATATATATATATATATATATATATATATTATAATATATATATATATATATATATATATATACATATATAGGTATATATATATATATATATATATATATATATATATATACATACATATATATATACATATATATGTATATATATATATATATATATATATATATATATATATATATATATATATATATATATATACATATATATATATATATACATATATATATATATACATATATATATATATATATATATATATATATATATATATATATAAATATATATATATATATATATATATATATATATATATATATATATATATATATATTTTATATATTATAGAGCTCACTCTGCATAAATGAAGTGCTTGCAGAATTTACTTGATGTTAAAGGAGAATATTTAGGATATATAATTATGAATATATATATATATATATATATATATATATATATATATATATATAAATAAATCTATGAAAGGCCACAAACAGGAATCTTTTCAGAAGGTTTCTAGAAAAGGCTAATTCTTTTGAGATGGGATTTGCTGATCGAATTACACCAGATATTATAATGGAAATATCCAGAAACCGATGAGTGTTTAGCAGATAGCGTTCTTCTAGAGCTTCTTTGTTCGGCAGCTTTCTATAGCTGCATTGTTACGCAACAGACCCACATTCGTGGGGGTCCATAACATTATCCAGTGAAGTTCATTACCGACTCATCCTGCAGTCTTTAGCAGAAACAATCCATCCAAGACATCAACCCAAATCACACATGCTGTATTTTGAGACTGCTTTCAGAACAGCACAAAAACAATTACTGCTGAAGACACTAGATTAAAGTATGGAGGTTTAATTAGTTGATTACATTGTCTAGATCTGCAGTCATGATTACTTAGCTTTATTAAGGCATCTGGCCCTCTGTATTGCTCTTCTAATAATGAGAGTCTTTGTTATTGATAAGCTGTTGTCAGTAAAATAATATGAAATCTGTGATTAGGATGAACTACAGCTCAAAAAGTCCTTTGTTCTACATTACTATGGGTGAGTAAATCTAGCTAATTTTCATCTGCAGAACATAACATTTTGCAAAACATCTCTCTAGATGTCTTTTGTCATCTTTCAATATAATATAATATAATTGTAAAAGATACATATAAAATATTTGTAGCAGGAAAAATTAAATGTGTTAATGTGTTAAAAGGGGATTTATGGGTCACTGGGTGCACATAATTGTCTTTGGGTCAGAATTTGGCCCCACAACCTCAGTGCAAGGTCATGAGGTCGAACATGCCCCTTGTTCCGTCTGTGGTTAATGAGATATGAGGACTCACTGAAGAGGCACAAAAGAGGAATCGATCAATTACAAAGCTACTGGGTTAGTGGGGTTCATGTGCTCTAACAATGAATAACTAGCTTGTGAGATTACTGTGATGACCCAACTCTTATCCCTGCTAGTTATCTGAACCATTCAACCAATTCAAACTGACACTTTGATTTGATGTTAAAAATGTTTAATAAGTTTTTAACATATAGAAATCTGGAATTTAAAATCTTAAAAAATACAAAAGAAATTTACATAATTCAAGTAATATACTACACACACATACAGTATATGTATATATATGTGTGTGTATATATTAATATATTATACATAAAATACATTTATAATTGTACATATTTAGTTTTATTTGTTTTTAACATACAGAAATCTAGAATTAAAAATCTTAAAAATAAAATAAATGTATACATATATAATATATGAATGGATCGATTCCTCTGTCTTTCTCTCGATCTACAATAAGTGAGTGTGTGTGTATATATATATATATATACAGTACAGACCAAAAGTTTGGAAACATTACTATTTTTTATGTTTTTGAAAGAAGTTTCTTCTGCTCATCAAGCCTGCATTTATTTGATCAAAAATACAGAAAAAACAGTAATATAGTGAAATATTATTACAACTTAAAATAATAGTTTTCTATTTGAATATACTTTAAAAAATAATTTATTCCTGTGACGCAAAGCTGAATTTTCAGCATCATTACTCCAGCCTTCAGTGTCACATGTAACATCCAGTCTATCACAAGATCATTTAGAAATCATTCTAATATTCTGATTTATTATGAGTGTTGGAAACAGTTCTGCTGTCTTATATATTTGATGAATAAAAGGTTAAAAAAGAACTGCATTTTATTCAAAATAAAAAAAAAAATTTCTAATAATATATATTCTAATAATATATTTTCTTTACTATCACTTTTTATAAATTTAACACATCCTTGCTGAATAAAAGTATTGATTTTATTTTTAAAAAAAAAAAAGAAAGAAAAAAAAAATTACAGACCCCAAATTACTGACCAGTAGTGTATATTGTTATTACAAAATAATTATATTTTAAAAACATAGCTTCATTTTTTTTTTTTTTTTTTTTACTTTTTATTCATCAAAGTATCCTAAAAAAGTATCACATGTTCTGAAAAAATATTAAGCAGCAGAACTCTTTCCAACTTTGATAATGAATCATCATATTAGAATGATTTCTAAAAGATCATGTGATAATGATCCTAAAAATTCAGCTTTGCATCACAGAAATAAATGATAATTTAAAGTATAATAAATTTAAAAACAATTATTTTAAATTGTAATAATATATCACAATATTAAAAAAAAATTCTGTATTTTTGATCAAATAAATGCAGGCTTGATGAGCAGAAGAAACTTCTTTCAAAAACATTAAAAATAGTAATGTTTCCAAACTTTTGGTCTGTACTGTATATATATATATATATATATATATATATATATATATATATATATATATATATATATATATATATATATATATATATTTATTTATTTATTTAAACACACACAAAACAAATATATATTAAAAAAAAAATATAATATAAATATTATATTATAAATGCATACAGTATTTTTATTTTTTTATAGTATTACTTTTAACATACACTTTGAAAGTAATACAATAGAATAAACACACACATATAATCATTCATATATCAGAGGAATTGTTTTATGTTTGCGCACTCAATTCTGCTCAAAGTCGAAGATGAAGAAAACATTTCAAACTTCAGTGCTACTAATGACTCCATGAATCAGAATCACTGTCTTCTGTACATCTTGTCCTCAGAATATTTAACCACTCTTCACGTCATTCATCACAAATCCTTCAAGCAGCTGGATCACAGCTCTGCTCTCATGCCTCAGCCCGGCACGCGGCATCAAGCCCTCATATGCTGACTCATGGGTACTCAGATCAGGATGGCTGTCGTCAACGAAACTACAAATGCCCGCCAATGCCATGATCAATCTATGCTGCTAGGCAACCCTGATGACTATTCAGAGCCAGCCAATGTGGGTTATAATGCCACAAGAGCTGATCAGAGAGGCAAACATATGATCTTGTGTCATTTTATCAGCACTTGGGTACAGTTATTGGTTAAAAGAATTTAGATATGAATCTATACATAGAGATTTACTCATAAGTTTACAAAGTCATCATAAAGGCCTTTCTTTTGTTCAGTCTCCATGGAAGTATATTGACAGAAAAGACATGCATTACAGATCTAGACATAACAGCTACTGAAATTACACAAGATTTTCTTACATACCTTGGTTTTTATTATTGTAACATCCCTGGACTGTTCTTGGTGTTAAAGCCGCCTAATGTTTTACAAAATAGCCTCCAGGTCCCGTAACATCTTTGTTTAGGTTGCAAGCACTGTGTGTTTGAGTTCTTCTTCACATAGACTCAATGATGTTGAGATCCTTAAAATCACAAGCAGTCAGAGATGCTCAAGGAAGAAACACATTATAAGAACAAGAGTATGTAAACTTTTACAGGATCAATTTATTTCACATTTAATTTATGGAATACATGCATAAAATATTCCACATGTAAATTAAAACATGATTTTTAAAGAAGTTAACATTTTTATTGACCAAGGATGCAATAAATTGATGACATAATTTTTTTTACAAAAGGGTTGTTTTAAATAAATGCTGTTCTTTTGAAGTTTCTATTAAATAAAATGTATAATGGTTTCTTCACACATTATGCAGCTTAACTGTTTTTACCATAATAACAAGAAATGTGAAGTTGAGCACCAAACAATATTAAACCGATTTCTGAGAGATCACGTGACACTGAAGAATGGAGTAACATTTTTACATTTATTAATTATAAAAGCAAATAAAAAAAAAAATTACATATATTAAAACAAAAACATTGTAATAACATTTCACAATATTACTGTTTTCTCTCTCTCTCTCTCTTATTGTCAAATAAATGCATCCTTGATGAGAGACTAATAGTTATATATATATATATATATATAAATTATTTATTGTCAAATAAATGCATCCTTGATGAGAGACTAATAGTTACACATCACATTACAAAAGTGATAAATAAGAAACTGTACACTTTCTTAATATACAAAAGGATCAAACTTATCTATAAATACATAACATCTTCAAATGTATTACTGTTTTCAAAATATTAAAGAAAAAAACATGTTTTTTTTTTTTAGATAAAGTTGTATCATGGGTATGTAACATTTTCATATGTATATTTCCATGATTATAAACTGTACTGTATTCTGTGAAGAATACTGAAAAAAATAACACCATAATCTTATCAAATTGTTGTTTTCAAATCTATACTATAAAAGACATTACAAAAAAACTCATTATCATCAAAAACTGCATGCATTACAAAAATGAGGATTTTGGAGGAAAGCTGTCAACTGTCATGAAAAAAAAAAAAGCAAAAAATGTTTGTTCCTAGAATTAAAGGGATACTCCACTCCAAAATGAAAATTTTGCCATTAATCACTTACCCTCATGTCGTTCCAAACCCATAAAAGCTTCATTCTTCTTCGGAACACAATTTAAGATATTTTCTTCGCTTACAAAAACTGTTCCCGTCTCTTCACATAACCCTGATTGATGGCAGATGGAGTATTCTGACGATGACTTTCATACCTTTTATGGACCTTGACACTGATATTTATTTGGCAGTCTATGGGACAGTCACAGGCCTCCTGGTTTTCATCCAAAATATCTTAAATTGTGTTCCAAAGTCAATCAAAGCTTTTATGGGTTTGGAAAGACATGAGGGTAAGTGATTAATGACAAAATTTTCATTTTGGGGTGGAGTATCCCTTTAAGATTTATAGTCTTCATACAATATACATACATGTCCTTCCTTTTAATTTTGAGGTGTAATATGACCGGGATGTGTTTTTGACAGACTCACCCATTAAAAACGTCCAAATAGTTGCTGCTATGTAAATCTCCACCAAAGTTCACTATCATCAGGACTTCTTCAGCAACTTGATCTCCATTTTAAGATACGCCTTCAGGTTGTCATCGAGAACGTTCTCCTCAATGGCTGCCAGAGCTCTGTCTCCACCGTCGCTGTAATATTTCAGCAGTTTTTCAGCGTGTTCGATCCACACACAGTTATGACAGCCGCTCATGCAGCAGTGGCTGGGGGGAGATGGAGGGCCCTCGTCCACAGGTTCTGGGACAGTCTGTGTCTGTTTTACACTGCTGACGGTGGAAGAAGAGTCTGGGATTGAGCTTTGCAGTTCACAGGCAGTGTAGCGCAAAGCTCTGCTCTGAGAAAACACAGTCCAGTGATGGGATCTGTTTTTGAAGAGAGCAATGTAGCAGGTGTGCAACTGTATAAAAGAGATACAAACAGATTTATGCAGTTTATTTGTGAGTTTACATGAGGGGAAGTGACCATGTTTATATTTTAACAGCCTCTTCCTCCTCTGAGCTTTTCTAATTTTCAAATAGGAACTTTTGATCTTTAACTTCAAGTTTTTTTACAGTGATAAACAAGATAAAATGGAACAAAATATTTAGATTATTTTTAGAATATTTTATGCAATTATGTTTGACTAAATAATAAACGCTAAAATAACTAATGCTAAAACACTGAGAAACTATATCTATGCAAAAATGTATATAAATTGTTCATATTAAGTTGTTATCATTTTAACATATATTTAATGTGTGTGTGTGTGTGTGTGTGTGTATATATATATATATATATATATACACATATAATACATACATATAAATATATATATATGTACACACACACACACACACACACACACACACACACACACACACACACACACACACACACACACACACACACAAACAAACAAACACACACACACAATTTCAAACTCACCCTTTGTAAACATGACATAGCATTGAGTGAAGGCATCGCAGAAGTAGATGACAGCTCACACAGTCTCGCCAGGAATCGCTATGTTGTCCTTATGTTTTAGAATGCATTTACACAGTTATTTTAAACTCACACTGCAGGTAGCGTTTTAACTGGACGCGGCCATATTGGATTCACGCGTGACCTCTGTTGTGCGTGACAGCTAGGGCGAATCCAGTCCAATCAGACAGAAGAGACAAAATTATTGGAGCCAATTAGAAGTGGGGAGAGCTCTTAGGAGGCGGGGTTTATAGAGAACGCAAACAGACTGCACTAACAATTATATCCAGGGGATGTCAGTAATGAACCATTACATTTGTCATGGGAAATCTGTGACGGCAGCGTTACAACACACAAGATGAGCTGAAGTTGAGATAAGATACAAAACAACAAGAAATGCACTACTATTACTACTACTGCTGCTACTACTAATAATAACTGATGTAAGCAATAATAGAAACCAATAATGAAATAAATACAATTAACAAATTATAGTTAAAGAAATACTCTAATATTTTGCATGTAAATGTGATGTAAATTGTGTGGCATATTTGTATTAATATAATGAGTAAACACTGTGACCTGCTGTTTTCTAAATTTTTTATTTCATTTTGTTGTTTTTCAATCCACGTCTGACGGTCAGTTATCATTCCATTTTTATTAATATTACATTTTATTATTAATATTAAATTATAGACTTTAAATGACCCATTTTATGACAGACCACATTGCTCATAGAATTATTGTCTTTAAAAGTATCTTTAAAATATGTATATGACATTTATGGTCAACCAGTTTGTGAAATATCAGTGATGCATTTAATTATCCAGTCATTTCCACAGGACTGTGTGTTTTAGAGGCACGTCCATAGAAACAAAACACACACCACCACTGAGACCTACATAAATTCTGCATGCATGGAAATTATTTCAGATTACCAATACTGATGAGTCAGAATCATTTAACAAGTGTTCCCACGAACAAAACCTGTTTTACACTTTGGAGAAAACTAGGCTTGGCTTTCCTGTGATTAAGTCTGGAAAAACAAAACAAGGTACAGTATGCCTTTCAAACGATTTGCTGAGAACATTTTTACTTAAAAGGGAGGAATTTTCCCAATCGCAGGACAAGTTTATTCATGTTCTGTTAGGTGTCAACACAATATGATATCAGAAGTGGTTATTAAACAGGCAACTGGCCTGACAAGTTCACCTTAAAAATTGTGCAATGCCATTATGTCATATTAACATACAGACCTGTCCTTATCATGGAGACAGTCATTTAAACTGTGGTCTGAAAAATCATAGGTGGGTCTGAAACTAAACATTATCAGAGCAGAGATTGGTGTGGTTTAGAGGGAGAATTTTTTAACGATTGCATGAACAGGTGTGTCCATGCTGGAAGATCTTATTATAGTAAGTCTTCAGTGAATGGGTGCCGCTGGAATGAGAGTTTAAACAGCTAATAAAAACGTCACAATTATCCACAAGTAATCCACACAACTCCTGTCCGCTGATTAACGTCTTGTAAAGTGAAAACATTCATATTTAGTCATTTTGCAGACGCTTTTATCCAAAGCAACTTACAATTGGGGGATACATAAAGCGATTCTTCTTAAAGAGGCAAACAGACACAGGAAGTGCTTGCTTCCTGTCCTTCATATATATGATGAAGTTAATGTTGAACAAGAATGTTCTGGAAAGTGATTTTGATGGTACCACGAGGCGTCGCTCACTTGCGGATCTCAGACTTCTGGACGGGATGTAGATTCGTAGTGAGTGGATATAGGCAGGTACTGAGCCTATGGCTGTTCTATATGCAAGCATCAATGTCTTGAACTTGATGCGAGCCGCAACCGGTAGCCAGTGCAAGGAGATAAAGAGAGGTGTAACATGGGCTCTATTGGGCTCGTTGAAGACCAATCGTGCCACTGCATTCTGAATCATTTGTAGAGGTTTGATTGTGCTTGATGGAAGTCCAGCCAGAAGAGCATTGCAGTAGTCCAGCCTAGAAAAGGGCCTGGACAAGAAGTTGTGCAGCATGCTCTGTTAGAAAGGGCCTGATCTTTCTGATATTGTGCAACGCAAACCTGCAAGATCGAGCAGTCTTTGCAATGTGGTCTTTGAAGGTTAGCTGGTCTTCAAAGGTTACACCAAAATTTCTGACCGTAGTTGATGGGGTAATTGTAGAAGAACCTAGCTGGATGGAGAAATCATACTGTCGAGTTGGAGTGGCAGGGAAGACAAGAAGCTCTGTCTTTGCCAGGTTGAGCTGTAGGTGATATTCTTTCATCCATGCCGAGATGTCTGCCAGGCAGCCTGAGATCCATACAGTTACCGTTGGATCATCTGGTTGAAATGAAAGATAGAGCTGTGTGTCATCAGCATAGCAATGGTAGGAGAAGCCATGTACCTGTATGATGGGACCCAGTGATGTCGTGTATGTGGAGAAGAGGAGTGGTCCAAGAACTGATCCCTGAGGAACCCTAGTGACAAGTTGATGTGCTTTGGATACCTCCCCTCCCCAAGCCACTCTAAAAGACCTACCAGTGAGATAGAATTCAAACCAGAGAAGTGGAATCCCTGTGATGCCCAGTGATGAGAGGGCAGACAGGAGGATCTGATGATTGACAGTGTCAAAAGCAGCAGCTAGATCCAGCAGAATAAGAAATGATGATTTGGAATCACCTTTTGCAATCCACAGGGCTTCCATGACTGACAGTCTCAGTTGAATGTCCACTCCTGAAACCTGACTGGTTAACGTCCAGTTTGTTGTTCTGTGAGAGAAACAATGATATCTGGTTGAAAACAACTCTTTCGAGGGTTTTCACTATGAATGGAAGGAGAGAGACAGTTCTGTATTAGCTGTCTGTAAGTGAAGTGTTTAATGTAGGTTTTTTGAGCAGTGGGGTTACCCGAGCCTGCTTGAATGCAGTGGGGAAGGTGCCTGTGAGAAGAGATGTGTTGATGATGTGAGTGAGTGCTGGTAAAAGTGTAGGGGAGATTGCTTGGAGGAGGTGTCAGGGGATTGGGTCTAGAGGGCATGTTGTAAATTGGCTGGAGAGGAGAAGTTTTGATACTTCTGGCTCAGTGAGGGGACAGAAGGAGAAGATGGGAGTTTTAGCAGTGGGTGTGGTTGGTTTGAAGTCCTGTGTGTGTTGGGCTGAGAATTGACTACTGATTGTTCTGGTTTTGTCTGTGAAGAATGTGGCAAAATCATCGGTTGTTATACAAGTGGTGGGAGGTGGTGGAGGTGGACAGAGGAGAGAATTGAATGTTTTGAAGAGATTACGTGTGTCTGGAGCGCTATTGATTTGCACCATTTTCTCTCTGCTGCCCTGAGTTTGGTCCCTTGCTCACGAAGAACATCGGATAACAAGGGGTTAGAAGGAGCAGCCCATGCTGGCCTGGAGGAGAGAGGAAAAATATCATCTAAACAAGAGGTTAACGTAGAGCATAAAGTGTCAGTTGTTGCTTTCACATCCAGAGATGAGAAATGGGTAGGTGAGGGAAGAGAGGAGGATACTACGGAGGAAAGAGCGTTGTAGAGAGACAACAGGAATGTTTTGGAAACACATGATAGAGGTGGAAACAAGAGGACAGAAAAGGAGAGTCTGTACAGGGAAGATAAAAAATATACTTAAGTGCCTTGCAGGTTTCGTTGCTCAGTGAAGTTTCACAGGTAAAGTTGCAGGTCTTTGCACTCGTTGGTCTTCACACAAGGTGGCCTGAATGCGCTTCTGTGTCAGCGCACAGACATCAGATAAATCCACAGTCTAATACACTAAAGTGAAAACAGCTGTGGCCGACTTCTAATTATCAGAGCCAATAGCCTATAGCCGGGCAATTCCTCAAATCAAAAATACAGTTCACACTTAAATGCAGGAATGGCGCAATGCAAATTACACTGGCTCCTTTTTAGCTGAGGGCAATTATTACAATCACCAGTAAGTGCAATAAAAAATACAAATGAAAATGCAATGTAGAAATAGGCAGAAAATGAAATATTCCTTTCTAGCAGCAAGTAATAATTTAAACAGCAGATCTAAAAAAGTCTGTAAGAAACAAATCCATCAAGATGTTTTTAACTTTGAACTGTTGCTTCCAGCTTCCGTCCTCTATTCATAATATTGTTTCCTCCTTTTAAAAAATCGTCTCATCTGAATCAGGAGAGAAATATGCACATATTAAGCACTGAAAAATGTTCTAATCAAATATGTCACTGGATTTTAAAGTAAGAGTACAACTTGACTTTTTCACTGGAGGAAGCATTATTATAGATTATGGACTTGTATTTTAGCCAGAAACAACAGTTTACAGAACACATTAAAACAACTTAATGATGAATTTGTTTCTTATAAACACATAACCTTTGCAATTCACAAGACATTAATTTATCGTCTGGAGTCGTGTGGATTACTTGTAGATTACTGTGATGTTTTTATAAGCTGTTTGAAGTCTCATTCTGGTGACCCATTCACTGTCCGCTGATATAATACTAAAAGAAACAAATTCATCTTGAAAGGCCAAATTTAATTATCAAGTTTAAAGTTTTTGATAAACACGTTTTTCAACAGAAATATACTGACATATGACATTCATTCATGACTTGTTATCCATATATAGACATTGAGTAAGGAAATAAACTATGTAAAACAGCAAGGATGTTATGGAAACTGAGCTTTTAATATGCATTTGGACTGCTGCCTGGACTGAACTCTTCCAAGCTTCTCTTCTCTGACCGTGTGAATCAGTAACTATGCTTGGCATTTGAGTATGTCCACAGTTCCAGAAGAGGAAAGGTCCTTGAGCATGCTTTCACACACACTTACTGTACACACACATAAACTAAGTGCAGTTAGCGCACATACACGTGCAAACGCACGCATGCGGATAATCACAAACAAACACAGTTGCTGGATTATTCTTAAACGCGTTGCTATGACAGCGGTGGATTCTACCTTTGGCAAACTGGTTGGACGCGTTACAAACACACACAAAGGTGAAAACAAGACATTAGAAGTTTTACCTAACACAGAGTCACACGTACTAATACATAAGGGTCTCTTTCATTCAGCCCCAAATCAGTCTGGGACATTTTAAATACATTAATCCCAGTGGCAGAAATGCTCTTTGCAGCACAATAAGCCCTGCATATTTTCTGACAAGGTCTGCACATTCCTGACCCTCTTATGCCTTCCTGCTCTGCTGCTAAACTGCCTGTGCTAGAAACAGCCATGAGAACAAAAATGATACATTACTGTCAGGTATTTCCTTTTATGTGGTGGCTTTTATGTATACAACTTCTCTTTTTACAATAGACTTTGCATACATTTAATCCTTCCTACATCCAAAATGTTTACCACGTAATTTAGTCGATATTCTTGTGCTTTTTGCCAAATAAATAAATGAATAAATAAGAATAAATATATAAATATTATTTTTCACTACAGTTGAAGTTGAGCCCAATGAGACCCATATTAGTGGAACCATAAAAAATACTAAATTAAAGTACTTCTCTTTGAATTAAAGTACTTCTCTTTTGAAATCTCTTTTAAAATTATATCTATATCTATTGAAATGAGAGATATAAATATATATACAGTATATATCTTTTATATATATATATATATATATATATATATATATATATATACTGTATATATATAAACAAGCAAACAAACAAACAGAAATGTGACCTTCTATAATATAAATTTGATTTAGTTTTTATAAATATGCTATAATATCTGTACACAAACAGCATTATTTGAATGACCCGTAAATAGTACTCGAAGCAATAATGCTCAGCTTGTGTATTCATTCACACGTCTGTTTTTATTATCTTTAACAAAGTTCTGTCCTCCGGTGAGAAGCTTTTTTACTCTTTCAGGACTGATACACCTGCTGATGTGAGTCAGCACATGGACAAACACCTGGAACCCTCTGAGATTCTCTCCCTTGTGCGTGGCGCCCTGTTTCACTGCTAAGTCATTAAGCTTTCTGCCGCCCACACACACTTCTCCATGTGTCAACAGTTCTTTAGCGATTCTGAGAAGCTGAAAATTGTCTGCACTACAAGTGTGTTATTTATAGCTCTGCAGTCCACACCATACTTGAACACACACTTGGGCCGTTTCAGCATCCACCTCTGTTATGCTGAGATCTTTTCTTCAAACTGGATCTGTCTGTACTACTGAAGTTTTTTAATTGGCTCGGACTGTGTCAACTCTGTTGAGCGTGGGTGTTTTGTCCTGTCATATGTATTTACTTGAGGTGTTAGAGCGAGAGCAGAATCCAGAGGCGGGTTTGGATACGTTTGTGTGAGGGTCCTTCAGATGCCCTTGGCTACCAAACAGTGTAGAGGAACATTAACTTGCTTTCACACAGGTCCAGCTTTGTCCAGTTTGCACAAAGACGACACTGTTCCCCTCCTTTTGCAACAGACAGGCTGAGACGGTCACAGAATGACACCTTTGTGACAAGTTGTGCTGCTCTTCTATCTCGTCCAACAGTGGGATGAAATGTATATGGAAAATAGTGCTGGTGATGTATTGTTCTCTTATGCAAACATGTTGAACAATACAAACAGACATTGATCTCTGGGACTTGAGGGGGGAAAAATATAAATTTTGCATATTTTGTTGTCCAGCATGTTTTAGAGTGCGAGCTCTTGAAGTCTTTGCTAATAATAATTGCACAGCAGCTTCCCGTGTCATCAGGCTGTTTTGTGTCATGAAAAGTCACAAGGTACAACAAATTGAATCCCAGCAGGGGCAACCAGGCAAACAAGACCTAGGGGTCATGAGAACAGTCCAGTTAAGGCCAAATGAAGAGACAATCAGCTCTTGTGGGAATTTTGGTATTCCTTTTAAAATCAGTTCGAGGCGCCTTCCTTGAAGATTGAGAGACAAATCACCTGATTTATGCATAGAAGGTGGAAATTGGGCATTTTTCTCTTTCTATTTTATTCTTTGTTCCTTCTTTTTCATTAAATGAATGAAAGGAGGTGCTCAAAGTTCATTTTTTTAAATATTTTTTCTTTAATTCTAATAGTTTGTGAGTTTTATTGCTGTTGACAGTGTAACAGGACATCAGACATGTATACACATTTTGTGTATTCTGATAGATCTAAACGCCAGCTTGCAGTCGATTGTACGGAATGGGCAGCGTTTTTGCATCATTTTTTGAATCATTGAAAATTTTACACTTTCAAAAGCTCAAAAGTACCCCTAAATGCCATATATTAATACCTAAAAGGTACATATTAGTACATAAAAGTGTATAGATAGGGTGAATTTTCTTTCCATGCCAACTTTAAAGGTGATTTTTTTAAAGCCACTGAATAAGTATCTGCCACCAAAAGATGCTTAACAGTGATTAATGTTAAAGTTTGAATACAACATATTTGTTCAGTCACCGCATACATTTATCTAATGTTGACCAGAGACTAATTTAGCAGTAGCTGGCTGCTTACATAAATATCACTTTAAAAACACTTAAGAATACAGCGTAGCAGCTTCTATTCATCCAAATTCTTTCAGCCTGAAGGCAGTGCTCGATAAGGTGAATTTGCAGATGGATTCACTTTGGTTTACTGAGTTTTGTATATTTCACAACAAGTGCTTTTAGCAGACGCCTAAGGTACTTAACAAACATGACATAAGTGTGGTTAAATTTTACACGTTTGTTTTTCTATATCGGTTGAACTTTATACTTATGTAACACAAAAATAAAAGGCCAGTCTTTTGAAGTTCTGTGGTTAAGAAAGGAGATCGTATAATACAAAACATGGGAATTGTTTAATGGTTGAGTCAGTATGAATAAGCACTGTGGTGACTCCATAAACCAGATAACCAACTTCATGGCTCTCTTTTAAAGCCTCTCCCTACCTGGATGAGAACAGCTAGGTCTTTGTAAGCCTGCTCCGGAAAGTGTCTGAATAACTCTTGTGATGATGCAAATCTATTTGTAAACAAAGATCCAGTTTCAGCTGGAGTTTAGTTCAGGTTTAATGCTAAAATATACCCTGAAGTGAGGATTTAAGCCATTTATATTTATTTAAATGGCTTAAATCCCCACTTCACGTGATATTTTAGCATTAAACCTGAACTAATATATAAACTTTTTGCCTGTAATTTGAGACTTGCTTTGTTAGATTCTTGATTTAATGTATGTTTGCGCAGCGTTATTGATCAGTACACGTACAGGCAAATAAAATGCCACCCCTTTATGCGGATGAACATTTGTATCAAAAATGTACATTGAGTTTCCAAATGTGGTCATATCCTGATTAGGCTATCATAAGAAAGTGTTGATATGATCGCCATAATCCAGTTAAGTCAATATTTTGTCCAAAAGTCCAAATAATACAGGTGACATCATGTACTAATCGCAATTTTGGGCCTTATTCTGAATATATACAGTACTATATATATATATATACATTTATTAAAATAATATTATATAATAAATACAATATATACGTGTATTCAGTATAAAATGTTTTACATTAACATATAATCACATGCTACTTTCATTTGTCCAAGTGCAATATGAAATATTTATTTTGAAATATTAAATATTTATTTGCTCTTGGACAAATTGAAGTAATATTTGATATAGGTAATTAAATTTTTTGCCATTAAATACGCTAAAAATATTATTTATATACAATAGTCTTTAATAAAATTTAGAATTAGCTTTTATTTTTATGTTTTTGGTTTTCACTTTAATTTTAGTTTATGTTTTAGTAATTTTGTGCTTTTATTAGCAATTAGTATAATAGGTTTATTTTTATTTCAATTTAAGTTCAGTAAAAGTTTTTATTTCCAGTTTTTAATTTTATTCAGCTTATTTCAGTTGCCAATGCAACTTTTCTTATTTTCATTTACTTTTTTTTATTCTAATATTATAATTCTATTATATTTCAGATAGCAAAAATGTTTTTCATAATTTTAGTTTTACTTTCAGTTAATGATAATATCTCTGATACATATTAATAAATACTAATACTAATAAAAAAAAAAATAATTCTGTGCATGTAGACTTTGACAGTCTTGAAGATGTCTTACTCTGAAAGAAAAAAATAAACGAAAAAAAAAAATAAAGGTGACAGGTGGCAATATCGAACGAATTTGTCCTGGTTTAAGAGTTATATCAGTAAAGGTTTGTCTCCTGTTAAACCACACAGGCCGACAGATTGCGAACATGTTATTTACATAAGATATGTTACATAATTTAGCCAAGTGGGTGGGAAATGAGGAAAACTGATACATCCATAACACCTACTCATTATTTTAATGTGCCAAATGTCTTTTGGTATAGAATAACAAACAGCCGCAAACATTATATACAATGTTGTTGTAGAAGGGACACTTGTGTCTCAAGGACAGGTTTTTATGTCTGCTTTCTCCTTAAATACCAAGCACACAGTGTCCTCAAAGTGAGGAGAAAATACTTATCGTATTACCTATAGATTCAGTATCTAGATTTTACCGGCAGCGCTTAACATTTGATACATGATCAGGACAGGCTGCAGGGAAGACATCCAGGAAGGCAGCCGTGGTGAACTTGATGAGAGACAGTCTAGAAACTGCAGATGCATCCTAAATCATTTTCATTTCATAAAACCAAGAGGGTAGGTTGTGTTTCTATTGTGAATTTATCTTGGGAGGCTCCTGTTATGGACCAGTGTGAAATGTAAGACAGATGCTAGCGAGTTGTTGAATATGTATGATTTCCAGAATACTAAAACCTTAGTTAATAATAAGTACTACAATATAAGATGATGTTTCAAACAACCCTGGGATCCAAACAACGCTGGGCTCCATTAACAAAACACACACACACACACTCAACGGCATCTTTTGGTATCTCAGGAGGCCGAGATGCATTGATAACCTTGATATATAAAATAATTTGGTGGTACATTTGTGTACTGAGAACATACACTGGAAGAGAAAGCCGCTGACAATTTACTGTATGCAACAATTTTTACTGTTGACTCTTTTGTATAGCTGTGATTAAATGGAAAGAACATTCTGTGAAGCTTGATTTGCAAACTCATTTTATGAAAAGTCTGCATTACTGGATGATGGAGTCAACCAAAGCTACACTCAATCGTTTAGCATTCTAAACAAAACACAACATTTTAATTTTAACACAAACACATATACTAAAATGACATTGTCTGTACTTTGTATTACTTATTTACTCTCAAAGGTTTTTGGCTTTGCCAAGTACGTTAAAACTACTCTGGATTGACGATAAAAAATGATTGCTGCGATTAGGGATAACGACTGAAAATCCAACATTAGAATAATTAATAAAGCGTTGTTTCAACTTAAAAGTGTTTGTGCTTGACTTAAATTATAACTTTAGTTAACTTAAGATTAGTTTTATCTGGATTTAAACATATTTTAAGTTGTTAAAACTAGTTGCAGCAGCGTTTTTTTTTTTTTTTACAGTGCATGGAATTTTTAATTAATTTTAATGCAGATTTTCTATTTTACTATTCAAAAGTTTAGGGTCTGCATAAGATTTCACCAAGGCTACATTTATTTGATTAAAAATACAATAAAGAAATTACTATTCTAAAATTTTAAAATAACTGTTTTCTATTTTAATTTATTTTTAAAAAAGGTAATTTATTTCTGTGATGGCAAAGCTGAATTTTCAGCAGCCATTACCCCAGTCTTCAGTGTGACATGATCCTTCAAAAATCTTTAATATTTTTTTTTTGTGTGTAAACCTTAATAAAAAAAAAAAATAATTATTCGATGAATAGAAAGCTTAAAAAAAAAATAAAAAAAAAAAAATAAAACAATACCCCAAACTTTTGAACAGTAGTGTATACATACATCAGTATATTGCTAATGCAGTTACAATAATACAAAAACCAACTGTGTAAATTATGTTCTGTGCTTTGGTCATTTGTTGTTCCATATCCCTCCATCAGGAACCCTGTACCTGTAGCTCAGGCTGACGTACTGAGGAACTTATCAGCAGTACCTATGTAAATGTCATCACTAGTTACAATGTGAATTTTCCATTCGACTAACTTCCCTTTGAGAAGTTATTCTGATCATGTCCTTATGACCTGGTATATGCACAAACAGTCTCACATTACAGAATTCAAAAAATTGTGTTTTTCACATGGAAAAGCTGTTTGTACCTAGAGCACAATTTTAATATCTACATCAATAAGCAGAACATTTGCATATGGTTTGAAAAGGTATTCTGTTCAGCTGGAGTTTCATTCTAATTTATAAATACAAAGTTGAGAAAATAATGAAATAATCAGTCTTGCTGCTGCACCAAAATGATTGTGATTGCACATTTTATATATGTAATGTCAAGCTTATGCACATGTATGGTGTTACTACACCTAAGTTTACAGTGATAGAAGCAGCATTTCAAAACTCCTTATACAGGACGAGTGACAGAAAACCAGCAAACATTTATTTTACAGTCCTTTGCTGGTCTGTGTTTCTTAGTAAACACAACTGGTAGCATTGCAGTAGTCTATACAATCATTTGTACAAATAAACTTTTAAATGTGTCCCATGCACAAACAAGCCATTACTGTACAACGTCTTCTGCGGTTCATTAAGATAACCCAATAACACACTGGCTTTCAGTGGAGCAAACCAACTATCTGTTGCTCATTTAGTCTGTGTTCACAGAAGTCTATCTATGCAGTTGAGCACAGTGATGGAAAACAAAAAACTAAATCACAAATCTTAACTTAGAAACACCAGAAAAAAAGAAAGGAAAAAAAAAAAACAGTTGGCATGAGCTGATCACTGGGGTCTTCTGATGAAATTTCCCTACAGTGAGAAACAGAGGAAATATTAGATTACAGTACATCTGGATCAATCTGGAAATATTTCAAATTGCTCTAAAATCAAAGTTATTATAGTTAACTACAACTAAAACCTAAAAAAGTTAACTATAACAAAATAAAATGCAAAATAATAATAATAATAAAAATAATAAAAACTTTATTGACAGTTATAAACAAAAACAGCAAAATTACTAAAACTTTAAATGGAAAATATATTTTTTTTAAATAAAAATATTAATTAAAAACTAGCATCTCAACAATTCTAAAATAATACTGTTTAAATGACAAAAAACATAAATACAATTAAAGCTGTAAATGCTTTGAAAATATTACTTAAAATATGCAGATTAAATCAAACTAATAGTTGAATGTAAAATGTAATTTTGTAACAGTGAGTCTTTGGCAGAAAGATGAAATACGTAGCAATAAGACGACAAACAGACACCTTCTGTGACAGAGGTGAGAAAAGCTGAGTGAAATTAAATGATTTTAGAAAAGAAATGCCAGAAAACATACACTTTAGTTTATTAGATCTGATTTCTTCTTCCACACTCTCATACCTTACAAAAAAATGAAAATAAAAATAATTAACACATACAAACACAGACAAAAAAAATGGCCTTTAAATTCTACCATCCCAGACAGAAGGTTAAAGTGTCACCATTTTAGGAATGAAAGCAGATCTTGAAAGAATGAATGAATGACAAGGCAGAGAGGGAGAAGAATTCCCGACGGACATGTGTAATCAAGAGAGACACAGAATGAGAGAAGTTCAAGGAAGATTCTTTTTTCTTCACCAACAGGAAAGATGATGTTGTTTTGTGTGGGTGATTATGAGTTTAATTTATAATATGCACATTTATCTGTTGATTGAAAGAATGGCATTTACAAGTAACAAAACCATCCCTTTATATATCAAATATACCAAATTAATGGTAAATATAATACAAATATTTTCCATTTGTATTCATACAGCACCCTTACAAAACTGAAAGAAACTTTACAATCAATAAGATCATTATAAAGAGAAAAAAAATTCTAGGGCAGCACGCATGCATGTTGAAAAAGAAGAATGGAAGCTAAAAGTCAAAGGGCGGTAGTCTGGAGAGACCCGAAGCAATCAAACACAGCATCAATAATGCTCTACATACATTTGTATATATTTGTCTCATATCATCAACTTGTGTGGAGGGGCTGGTGCCGCCGCTCTGGGCTCCTGTGGATGCTCGTGGAATTATATTTTGATATGATTCCATCTTTTGCTACAGCCAAAAGCAGTCCAAATAGACATGACAGGTGAACACACAAATGCACAAAAACATTGGGGCTACAAGACATATACTGTATGTACATAAGGTTCTTTTGTGGACTTTTAAAAATGTGTAGTTCTCTGTAGTTTTTGTTTGTGAAAAGTGACCACAAAACTTTGTTGTTGTATGCATAGTCAAATCAGTAGTAAAATATGTGCACTCACATTGCTCACTCCTTTGGTGATGATGGCCAGTTCTGTCGGTTGGTAAACACAACTTCGATGTTGGCCGTTATAGCCGCTGTATGGGGACACAGGCTTGTTACCTGAGAAAACAATGGTAAAACAAAAATGTTAGCTGTTTTGCATATGATTTGAGTATGGCGCCTCTGTAATACACGATATTCCTTATACACATAGTTCAAAGTTGCTATATGCAATAAATGCAAATAGATAACCTGTTTTACCCTGAATAATAGTACAGTAGTTTAAAATGTATTTCAGATTTGTATGACACTTACGTTGAAATCCAACTCTTTAGCAGATTTATTTAGAAATATAAATACATATACTGTAGTTAAATAAAACATTTTTGTTTCTTGAAATAAAAATGTTAACTGAAAAAAATATAAATAGTTGTTTTTGTTTTTTAATTAGTCTATAAATACAATTTTTTTTTAAATATATATATATATATATATATATATATATAACTTTTTTAAAAATTGTGAGCAATATCTTATTATCTGAATTGTGAGCAATATCTTATTATCTGTTTATAGACTAATAAATATACAGTAACAACAAAATTACCCCCCAAAATTAAATATTAATAAAAATTAGGATCTCAATGATACTTAAATAACAATATTTAATTTACAAATAAATAAATATGAATGTAAGAAAAATACATATATAAATATAATTTAAGCTGTAAATTCCTTGAAAACATTACTGGAAATACACAGACTAAATCAAACTAATTGCAAATATTCACATATAATTGTGATTAGATATAATAATCTGGAGTCAGCAACTTTAAAATAAATATTTTTCAGCAAAGATGCATTAAACTTATTAAAAGTGACAGTAAAGACATTATAAATGTTACTAAAGATTAACATTTTAAATAAATGCTATTGTTTCTGCTCATCAATTAATCCTGAAAAAAAAGTACCACAGGTTCCACAAAAATATTAAACAGCACAAATGTTTTTCACTCTCACAATTAATATGAAAAACATATCTTGAGAACCAGTTTAGCATATTGGAAGACTGAAGCCTGGCATAATGGCTGCTGAAGATTCAGCTTTGCCATCACAGGAATAAATTACATTTTATTGAAAAAATATTAAAACAGAAAACTGTTATTTTAATTTGTTAAAATATTTTACAATATTAATAGTTTACTGAATGCCTTGTTGAGAAACAAGACACACCAATAAATAAATAAATCACCGACCCCAAACTTTTGATCGGTAGTGTGCAATATTATATTTTAATTATATATATATATATAGAAAATTTTAATCGCTTATTTTGAAGGACAACAGCAACAATAAAACAATGTTATATTTCCAAGAAAGTAGACCTTTCTTTTATCACAGTCACTTAGCAAATATCTCAAGTTATCTTAACCACCACATCATGTGCACTTAGAAGGCATATGACACAGTGCGGTTTGATAAGGTTGGAATGATGCAGTGGGGCAGAAATGTCCTCTCACTCTGTGAAATGCCTAACACTGATGATACCGTTGCCACACCTCAGTATCCGTGGAGACATGATAATGTAAACACACACTTCAGGGTCTCTACAGAGAGTCAGATAGGAGTAGCTTGTGCTTCTATTGACTCATGTCAGGGTGGGACAGGTCTTCCATTTAGCTCCGGGTGTTCATTTACTAGTGAGATATGTCTCCTGAACTTTCCAGCACTCTCTGTTCAATACAAACCGAAGCATTCCTTTTATATCACAAAACCACAGATGCTATGTAAATATTGAAGATGAGGAAATGTTATTGATATTTGCTCCAGTCATGTATCAATAACACGCTACTGATACATGATTGAACATATGTGACTATACTGTGAGTTATTGGTTGAGTAAACACAGTTGGATATTGTTGATTAACAATAGAATGGTTTAACCCATAGCACTAAATGAACAAATGCATGGAAACTCTCAGCTACCTGGGTTCAAGTTCATGGACATCAAAAGGCAGCAAAGACATTTGCATGTTTGGCTATCTAGAGGAAACAAGCAGCTGCAAAGACAAAGAGAGAAAGAGACATAGGCAGGGACAGACAGATAGTGAGAAGACAGCGAGAGAGAGGAAGAGACGACAGATGAACAGCGTGTTCAGTGTGGTATGATCAGATATTAGACTAAGTGAATTCAAACATCAGCATATCAAATTCAGGGTTGTAAGCAGAAGTTATCGTGAAAACCGGTTTCCAGCATGTTCTGCAGCGTTGTCCTCTCTCAAAGTCACACGCTCCTTCTCCTCTCAGTGTATGTTAGAATACACAGACATATTGGGTTTCTGGATTATATAGCTAATTGGCACGATTAGTTTAATTCAGAATCACTGCATGGAGCATTTGAAACGGCACAAATTAAAGGTGCAAGGCTACATGGCTGTACACAATGTCTAAGATGTTTCAGATCCATAAATAATAGTAATTACATGTTAGGAATTCAGAATCAATTCTTAAAAATACTTGATCAGAATGATTTTCATGATGTTTGGGTCAGTTAACAGTTCTGGAACATCTGCACTCAGCAACAGAGCCACCTATGGTCTACAGTATTTATGTGAAATGTGAAAACAGACACTTTTACCTTTAAAGACCTGATTTCACACATTGTTTTATAATGAAATATGAGGCGCTATAATGGGTGTCAGCGTAAACTGTCTGCTACAGATCAACTACAGTACTTGCACAGTGAATAAATAGTTGTTTAGAATTATCTATCTGAATACTTGTACTGAATATAAAAACTGCACAGACATACAAAGGTAATTTCAGAATATGTCAAATGCAAATTGCGATCAGAATTATGAAGAAACCAGAATCATTGTGTAAAGAATGATCACAGATAACCTGCTGTTCAAAGGTTTGGGGGCAGTAAGAATTTTTTTTTTTTTTTTTTTTTTTAAGAAATTAATTTATACTTAAAAAAAAAAAAAAAAAGAAAGTAAGCATTAAATTAATGAAAAGTGATAGTAATGACTTTCACATTATTACAAAATCCTGAAAAATAGTACCACTGTTTCCACAAAAATATAAAGCGGCACAGCTGTTTTCAACATTTATAATAAAAATATTTTTTTGTTGAGGACCAAATCTGCATATTAGATTAATTTCTGAAGGATCATGTGACAACAAAGACACTAACATTGTTAAAAACTGGACAAAAATATAAAGTTTTATCTGGAAAAAAAAAGAAGCTAAATAGATTAATAAATATACAGTAAAAATATCATTAATGGTTTGCCACTTTTTTATATCTTTATAAAAAAAAAACCTTATATTATCAGGTTCCAATCAGCCTAATAGCTGATAGCGATATGGATACAGATATATTATGGATCCCCAATAAAAACTAGTTTGTAAAGTTAGATAACTTCAAAGCAAAGATAATAAAGTTAAGACGAACACAAAGTAGAAACTCAAAAGCTTCCATTTACCTGCGTTGGGCTCATCCATAGAGAAGGCCTTATTTTCAATATGTATGCTGGGTGGACTTTGCTCCTTCAAAATGTTCTCGTACCCTCTGCTGGGGTACAGATTTTCCTCAACAGCTGCATCTTCATCTTCCTCACTCAGGCTACACACCGCCGGCACCGTGTGGAGTAGCAGAAACACCCATGCGTTTGAAACCAATGCTATAGCCAATGTGGGATCGTCCCATGTCGGCCCACCGTTCTTTGCGTTCCCATACACATACATGACAATCCACGCCACCCAGATGCCCACAGATAACAGTCCTGTGACCAGGATGAGGGCTCCATCTTTGCGCCAACGCTTGTGCTTGCCTGCCAATATGGGTATAGATGCCACCACAACCGCCAATAGTAGATTTAGAACATAAATGAGTGCCATGACAAAATCCTGGTTTTCAATAATACAGGGAACAGCAGTAGCAGAAGCAGAAGCCAAATTTCCAGTGACATTAGTTGGGTATCGCACAATAGTAATGATTAGCCATTCGGTGTTGATGACAACTTCTACCAGCCAGAGCCCCAGAGCCCCCAAGCACCAAACCCAACCTCTGGGCGTCGAATTCCTCCTGGCCAGTATGTTCAACCTCACGGCTTGCATGAGAAGGCAAGAGAAGCAGCCAGCAAACAGCACACCGAAGAGAAAGCGGCGTGACACACATGTGGCGAAGTTCTTCCCAACGATGAAGGCGAATGTGAGGGCGAACAGTCCAAACGTGAAGATGAGGAACCCTGTGTGAAGCCCTAACGAACTGCGCCACTTCTTGTCAGTGACGAAGGGAAGGCTGGCTAGCAGCACGATCAGAAGAATCAGGGTGGCCACCAAACCAGCAACTGCAAATGACTCCACTACAACACCCCAGACTGCAGTCAGGTCACAGACGTTGTAATACAAGGATTCCACATTATCTCCACAGCCCCTGGGGGCTGAAGTCTGGCTCAGTGATCCAGGAAAGATGCATAGAATGATGAAGAGCAGATGATGAAAACGTTGGGATTTGGAAGTGAGGTGATCCATGGTTTCCAGCACCTAAGAGAGAAAAGCAAGAATGAGCATAAAATTAAGAGTTACAAGATACTGAGTGATACTGGCTCAAAATCCTTCCCTCACACACCCAGTGAGGGAGTGACAATGTCCTGATCGTAACAATATCAAAGCCATTCAAATTTCACTCACAGGTTCATGCTCCACAATGGTTGCCCACCCTGGCCTTTAGTTTGGCTCTCTAAAGGTGTGAATTCTCTAGACTTTTGAGAGTGCAAAACTACTTAGACATTGCAATGATTATGGGCAACAAGATTACATAATTTAAATCATGATTTAAAATAAATTAAATATCTTAATGTAAAATATCTTAATGTTTTCTTTAATTGTTATAAATTATTGTGAATATATGTGTTGTGATATGGACAAACAGGCAGTAAACACTGATTTAAAACTCATAAAACTTATGTGCACATCATTCTACAGGTTCCCGGTTCATTTTGAATCAGACATGTCCAAAAAATGAATCGTTTAGTGAGGAATTCAGTTATAAACTCATTCATGATTCACTGCCTGAATGGGTCTGATTCATCTAGTGTGACCATACATGAAGGGCAAAAATGAATCTTTAAGAGCAGAAATTTCTACAATTTCTATCTTATCCAGATTTGTCTGTTAATAATTAATTAGACTTACAAAAAATATTGAATTTCTTAGTTCCACTTTCAAAACCTTGAAGAGAGTGAATCAAGTAGAAAAAAATATACCAAATGACAAATGGACCATATAGGCTAGAGCTTCAAAGTTTCATTTAGTACTTAGTAAGAAAGGGAACTATTAAAAACACTACCTTCATTTTCTATTGTGTTGTGAAGATTAACCGATATGAATTGAATTCCAATGAATTGTAAACACACAATCAAACTAGAAGTGAGTCCATTTATTGTTAACGGGTTGTGTCTGTTTGATCACATTATACTGATTTCATTACTTAATCAGTACTTTCCCTCAGGTATCTGAGTACTCTTTCAGGAACTGCTACATTACAGTTTGTGCTTTACTGAAGTCAGATGTTTTCATATCAGATGGATAAAGACTACTTATATTAGTACATAAACATAATATTTTTGACTCTTGCACTGGAAGAACTCTCTGAAAATCACAACAGTAACACAGGCATACAAGGTAAAAAGGTGTCTGAACTGATGAACACCATGTAGGGCCTTAAAAATAAACATAACATGAAATCAAGGTCTGAGAGTTGTTCACCTGCTGGATGGTTGAAAAAAAAGAGTTCTAATGTTCTGTTTATAACCAAGCTCCAGCAGAGGATAACAGTTTTTCTACAATAAATGTTAACAATGTCACTTCATAAAATATACAACAAACATTCTATTATTTTAAGTTCAAAACTAGAATAAGCAGGATTTTTTTTTTTTTTAAATGGCTTGTGGGTTTTTTTTTTTTTCACATTCTTGGGAAAGAGTTCCAGGGAAGAGTATTTATTATGTTCCTTGTAGCTCTTCCTACTATTGTACTTAATTTACATACTATGCTCGTTCCTTTGAAAATAAATTAAAATAGCTTAAAAATACAGTAGCCTACCTATATTTAGAATATTCAGTACACATCCACTTAAATATATAGTGCTAACAGACATGTAAAATGTAGTGATTAAATATGACATTTTCAGTAATATCATGAAAAATTTTAGCAAGGTTTAAATGCATTTTTCGTTCTTTTCGGCATTTTATCCACACAATTAAACTCATTTTGACATACAACCATTTGAGCCAATCACATCATTCAGTCCGTTACAACGCACCAATCAGAGCGCAGCACAGGCAGGCATTCGTGTCTGTGACTGACTGGGCGTACCTGAGCAGGTGAATAAAGATTCTCTTCATTCCTTAAATATAACTGGATAATTTGACAGATGAAGCTGAATTTGAGTTTATTAATATCCCTAATAGCATTAATAAAACCGCAATAAAACATGTCCAACAACCCCCAAACATTAGGCTACTGAGTGGTGTCTATATAATTGTCTTATGTTATTTTCACCAACGCATTTATAAACAAACCAAAGCACAAGCACATTTATATATATATATATATATATATATATATATATATATATATATATATATATATACAGTACAGGTCAAAAGTTTTGAAACATTACTATTTTTAATGTTTTTGAAAGAAGTCTCTTCTGCTCATCAAGCCTGCATTTATTGTGATCAAAATACAGAAAAAACAGTAATATTGTGAAATATTATTACAACTTAAAATAATAGTTTTCTATTTGAATATACTTTAAAAAAATAATTTATTCCTGTGATGCAAAGCTGAATTTTCAGCATCATTACTCCAGCCTTCAGTGTCACATGTAACATCCATCTATCACATCATTCTAATATTCTGAAATCATTCTAATATTCTGATTTATTATGAGTGTTGGAAACAGTTCTGCAGTCTAACATATTTGATGAATAAAAGGTTAAAAGAAACTGCATTTATTAAAAAAAAAAAAAAAAAATTCTAATAATATATATTCTAATAATATATTTTCTTTACTATCACTTTTATCAATTTAACACATCCTTGCTGAATAAAAGTATTGATTTTATTTAAAAAAAAAAGAAAGAAAATGACTGACCCCAATTTACTGACCAGTAGTGTATATTGTTATTTCAAAATATTTATATTTTAAAAACATAGCTTCTTTTTTTTTTTTTTTTTTTACTTTTTATTCATCAAAGTATCCTAAAAATGTATCACATGTTCTGAAAAAATATTAAGCAGCAGAACTGTTTCCAACTTTGATAATGAATCATCATATTAGAATGATTTCTAAAGGATCATGTGATAATGATCCTAAAAATTCAGCTTTGCATCACAGAAATAAATGATAATTTAAAGTATAATAAATTTAAAAACAATTATTTTCAATTGTAATAATATATCACAATATTACATTTTTTTTTCTGTATTTTTGATCAAATAAATGCAGGCTTGATGAGCAGAAGAAACTTCTTTCAAAAACATTAAAAATAGTAATGTTTCCAAACTTTTGACCTGTACTGTGTATATATATATATACATGAGCTTTGTTTGTTTGTTTATATATATATATATATATATATATATATATATATATATATATATATATATATATATATATATATATATATATAAACAAACAAACAAAGCTCATGCGATTAATATCAATAAGCTACAACTAACACAATAAATTAATATACAAAACACAAACATTTTGTAAAAGTGCAAATCTGTGTACGAAATCACGAAGGTGCACAAGAAAATAACAAAACAAGCTCACCTTTTACAGTCAGACGCAGATACTGTGTCGTTGCTCTGTCACTCTTTGGTATATGAGCACAAATTTATCTGTAGCAGCAAGTGCATGAAAATAAGTAAGACATCGCGACGCCAGAATGTGCCATAGAGCTGAGGTGAGGTATTAAACCCTGAAGAAGAAAAAAGAAAAAGAAAAAAAAATAACAATGTTCCCTTTGTATTCCAGGCAAACAAACCTTCAAAAAGCTTCAAGGATAGTCGAGGGCAAACACTTGGCGAGTTTTGATAGCTTTCAGCCGCCAGTGATGTGACTCAATCTCTCAGTTTCTCTCGCGCGCACACGAGCTTGCACGTCCCTCTCGAGCTCGCCTGCAATTGCTGTCACTGTCGGGAGCGCGCCTGCTTTCACTACCTAGGAAAAAAAAAAAAAACCTGAGAGGGGAAATAAAGTCATATTAATCATAAATCATAGTGGCACCTTAGTGAGCTATTTATGGTGGAGTTAGTATTTTGTCAGCTTCAGCTTCATCTGTCTATCCACACAGCACATCCCAAGAGCCATTACTAACTTTACTACTAGGCTCTGATCATTTGAGGCCTCAACGCTGCGTAGCTTTACTCTACCCCAGCACCAGCCTACACAGGTAAAGCTTACAATAGCTTTATTTCTCTTTTTGTGCTTTCTTCTGGGTCTGAACAGAGATGAAAAGACAATCTGAACTTTAAAAAGAATCGAGGCAAAACGAAGACACAAATTGAATCTTCCCATATGCTGCCCATTTAAAATATGCCAAAACTCGTATTAAATGCTCAAAACGCATTACTTGTTTGTCTCTGCAGTGTTACAAACCTATATTAACATTACAAATCTATATTTATGTTATCTACGTTTCACATTTACAAGCATAAAAGTAACAGGTTCAAAACTTAATCATGTGAGAATTATATTTCTAAAAGTGTGTGTACATTGCCACCTAGTGGAAAATCATTATATAATCATTACCTATTCATCTCGACTGCTCACGAGTGAGCACTACTCACATTTTCTACAGATTAGTCTAGTTTGTTTGATATTTTTCCACATGTACTGTGCAACTGCAATTCCCGTATTTGTTTATTCCAGCAGTGACAAGACAGCCTTGGAGCAACCTGCGGTCAGATGTCTTGCTCGAGGTTACATCTTGATCCCCTTTTGCTCTACCTATACAGCCTTACATTCATTTATCTGACTGCAGCTCAATACAGCTGAATATGCTGTTTTATATATACACCTAAATCTACATCTGGTTTTATGGTGTAGTACTCTGTATAGGACTTCATCCATTTCTGTTACAATTATGATATACTGGAGACAGACTCATTGTTTGTTTTCCTGTCTGTGTGAGGTGTGAATGTGTTCTGCTCACATAACAGGATACTGTAGCTATTGCACAGTGTGTTTTCTTTCCTTTTTGGACAGCAAGAAACCTCAGCATGTATCACAACTGATTTTATAGACTTGAATTTTAAATGCTTCCATCACTGAAATGCAACAACTTCCAAGTTTGAGTGCTTTTTTAAAAAAATTTTAAGGACTCCAAACAAATAGATCCTCATAGACATGTAATTTCCTGTCAGTATGATCAAAATGTAAAAACAATTAATCAGTTATTATCAGTGCACATATTTGATAACAAAACCAAAGGAAAGCTTGTGTGTCACAATGTAAACCATGAACAATAACACAACTCCCTTAAGAGGAAGTATCATGCAAGTGCCATTCGCCATTTTGTGGGAATATCTGTAAAGTTCAGCAGTTATCCACTTATGCCACATCACACAAAAACATGTTTAGTGACACAAGATAAAGTCATATTTCACAAAAGAATAGGCAAAATATATCACGTTACATCATCGATGAACAGTTAGGCAGTTTTTATCTGCCAGACATCACCAAAAAAAAATTTATTTCATGAAATTATCTGCTGTAGATCATTTAAAACCATTGAGGTCAACATGGAATCACAATCAACCCTATTTATTTTCTTAATACATTCTTGGTCTTATTGTGCATGATTTAGTGCATATTAATCAAAAGTAAAAAATAAAAGTCTTAATCTTACAGTGAATTCAGTAAGAACGTCATCTGTATTCCTTGTTTATGGGAATCACAGACATTTTTTAGCCAGTTTAGTTAGAATACATAGCTACTTTTAGATCCACACTAACCAGACAAATTTTAACCTCTTGAAACTGACAGAAAACTGTGGCATAAAACACCTACTTTTCAAAATCCATTCAATTTCCAATGGAAAATATAAATGAAAACATCAAGCAACGGTAGCAAAATATACAGTGTAAAAAAAATTTTTTTTAGAAGTTTATTGACTTGTTTTACAAAATAATAATAAAATGCTATTTCAGTCTTCCCACTTCTAAATTTCACATTTTATTCAATGTATTTCATGCTGTTTCTTTGTAAATATCTGTGAAATTTAATAGGAATTTCTGAGTGAAAATATTAAATGCTTCAAACTAAATCCTACACATTTTTTTGTTTTTCAGTGTGCATGGTTGTGAATGTTATTTCATGTTGACCTTAACAGATAAACTAGGTAAAGTGGCAAAAAGGATGCATTCAGCAAGGACAAAACCATTTTCTGCAGCTGCATAAGGCAAATCTAAAGCTGACCTCAAACAGAGCAGGTTATTTATTGTCTTAAATATTCAGACTTGTGACTCGACTGGAAAAATGACGCACATGCTTTTAAAGTAAAATACATTTTATATACAACTGGCAAGTGTGTACATGAAAACATCAAGACTTCGGTAATTGTTTTGCATTTTTCATTGCATTTAGATTGAGCCGAATCTGAAGATCTGAATCTGTCCTTCTTAAGTATATGCTGGCAAGAACTGCATGATCTGGTCAGATAACAAATTACAGAGTAATATAATTGACCCCAGCACATCTCTGATGATCCTGGTGAATTCTAGCGAATGGAAATTTTTGCTGTTGTTGCATGGGTTCACAGAAGCTCCAGGCTGGCTTTGTTCAGCAGTTCAGCTTGACCTCCTCAGATGGGTCTGTTTGTACAGTGGTGTCTTCACTCATGTTCCCATGTCAAAGCCCCTTTTAAAGCCTCATCCAGTCGCCATGCACTGAAAATAAACATCTAAGCCAGTGAGTGCAGTTTGCACAATGGGGTTAAAAAGGTCAGCCATCTTGCTCTGCTTCACTGGATGGGCTCTGAAAGGGTTTCATTTAGTCATGCAACATAACCTACAGCTGCAAAAAAGTTCTTGAGCATGACAATATGAACATTATGTAACCATGTCTTAAGTTTGATCGGAAAATAAAATGCTATTTACATTAAAATGGAAAATTACGTAGTGTATGGTGCATTAAGATGTCTTGAGTAGATTTAATATGGCTTCAAATCTACCCCCCCCCCAAAAAAAAAGTATATATATATATATATATATATATATATATATATATATATATATATATATATATATATATATATATATATATATCATAAATTAATGAGACAAGACTGTTAATGAAACACTATTGTATGTGTTTAAAGAATTTCATTCATCTGCAAAATGAGCAAGATTTATAAAAACACAATACACAACACATATTCTTACAATATCAAAATACAATTAAATGGAATAATTCACTCAAAAATAATATAAATCTGTCATCATTTACACATCCTTATGTTATTCTGAATCTGTATCGCTTATTATCTACCAATGGTAAAAAGCGATTTTTTTTTTACTGTTTTGTTCACTCATCCTGTTTTTGATGTCAGTGTGACATGACCTTAATCATAGATGTCAAAACTTATGTAATATGTGTTGGTGTCATATTTGAATGTATGCAAATTTAAATAAGCATAAGGCTTTTCACATAATGAATTAAATTTCAGCTGTTTTCTCACACAAAGCTATCTTAAATGGCTTTAAAATACCAGTTTTACGATACCTTTATGCTGTTTTTTTTTTTGTTTGTTTTTCTCTGTCACTGTGGCGCTTGATAGCATGCATCACTGTTTACTTTCATAATATGGAAAAGTGTGTTCTACCTACCTGTGTTTCACTATAGAAGGTTGGACCGACACAAAATATGTATAAATGATGACGGATTATTCATATTTCAACCTGTTCCTTAAAAGGATAGCCATTTATGGAAAATGACAAGATATAATGCTCATTTGATGAGCCTATCTTTGTTTCATAAATACTGTAGTATGTTTTCTGGTCCCCGCAGAGGACAGGACAATAAATAAAACACATATGCAGATCAGTGCAAAACACACTCTTTTCTGGAATGATTTTGTCTTGATTGGAAGACGTCCACGATGACCTTAATTTTCTTATCAGCATGACAAAGTTAGCATTATTCAGCTTTTGTTTAATGACTGTAAACTGTGATCTCTCGGGTTACTAACCAGAGGTCAGAAAAGACATTGTTTAGATAAGTAGTACCTGTGGTGCACATTAGCGTGAATGGATGATAGACTGTTTGTTATGAGGATGATACGTGGGAAACAAGTCAGTATTTTTTCTATTCTGTTGTTGATGCCGATCATGCAAAATTACACACTAATGCTGAGGTGACATTTACTGTGGCTCAAAAAAATTGTGAAATTTCATGGACGAAATCCACTCATGACAATAGGATTAGATTTTGCTCATATTCAGGTTGGTCTAACGAATTTGCAGCAATGACCAACAGAGTGCTGCTTGGTTTAAAAGTGAATTTTGTGTGAGCTCTGGTTCATACATTGCTGCACTATAGACAATGGACCATTTTTGCATGTGACATTTCGCTAATGTGACCGCACTTTCAACTTTTAAATCCATAAAAGCCACTAATTTGAATTCTTTGAACTTAATTCTAAGAAAAATACCATGCTTTGTTGTGGCTTAAAAGGATAGTTCAATCAAAAATGTAAATTCTGTCACCATTTATACTGACTTAAACTTTCATTCCAAAGCTCTATGACTTTCTTTCAGTACTCTGAAGAATGTTTCAGCATTTTTTTTCTCAAAATAATAATATTTAATGGGTTCCAAAACCACAAACCCTAATGTACCCTAATGACTGTCACTGTATGGACAAAAAAAGAAAAGTCATATAGTTTTGAAACAACATAAGGGTGATTAAATGATAACAGAATATCCCTTTTAGCAGTACTACATCTTGATGTCTACCCTTTTGGGAGAGAGAGGGGTGACCTCTCGTTGGGAACGTTTGGAGCTGAAAACAGAGGAGGTGGAGGCATTGGCAGCAGTGCGCTGGTGATGTAGGGGGTGGCGTGGGTGCAACGGTCCCCACCGGAACAATAGGACATCCCTCACTGCTGCTCTAAAAGGTTTGCTGACAAAACAGTAGAGAAAGAAATTCACAGCAGTGTTTAGCATGGCTAACATGTTGGCTAAGTCATATGCTAAATGTACTCGCCAATCATTGTGCACCGAATACACATAGAGATGGTAGAGTACCACTGCGGTACGAGGTGCCCACAGGACAGCAAACACAGAAGTCACTGCTAGGAGCATAGCTGTGGTTTTACCCAGCTTGCCTGGCACTGCCAGCTGCTGCCTGCTCTCATCTTGGCACATCGGCTGTCGCTGTCTCTTCCGGAGCCTCAAAATGATCAAGGAGTTTAGCACCAGGAAGATGCAGCATGGAAGAAAATAAATAATAGTCACGTGGGTCCAAATCAAGGCAGTATCCAAGTTGTTAGGTGCACGGTTGACCCTCCACATGTCTGACCACCAGAAGAACGGCACGCCAGATACTAGCGCCAATATGAGCACCACTGCGATGATCCGCCGGGCTCGTGCCGGGTAACTGATCTGCCGATGGAGTAGTGGGTGGCACAAAGCGACATAGCGGTCCACCGTGAGGGGTACGGTGGCCCAGATGGATGCATGGTTGGCGGAAAACTCCATCATACTGACCGACCTCAGCAGCAGCACAGGGACGTCTCGGTGAAACATGGCCGTTTCCAACAGGAAGCCCACGAAGATGATGAACAGCTGGCTGAGGATGTCTGAACCAGTTAGAGCAAGAAGATACACGTACAGGGCCTTCTGAGTACGAACAGACAGCCGGTAAAGAGCCACCAACGTCAGGATGTTCACTAGGGAAAGGGGACAACTGGAATTAGAAAGAAGTATTGAGGTAGAGGAGGATGGACAAGGCATAAACAGTTAGGGAATGAGGCCAGAGAAGGGAGAGGCAGAAGACTGAGATAGAAATCAAGGTCATGGAGGGAGTTGACACAGCAGGATTGATGGGAAGTAAAAGATTAGGGGGTCATGTTTACAGAACATGGTGGCCCACGGGAACCTTTGCCCTGATTTTCCACAAAGAAAAGATTCAACTCAAGTGATTTTGTGCTGTTTTTGCTGGTTGACACAACAGGAGATTTAACGATTTATATAGTGAAACAATTTATAAAAAAGACATGTCTCTATTACCTAAGGGACAGCAGAATGAAATTGAATAAAACTATGGAGAATTTAACCCAACTGAATCAAATCAAGTTAAAATATGATTTCTTCTCATTCATACTCATTGTGTTTCAAACCCATATGCTGTTATTCTTTCCATCAAACTTTACTTACCATGTCATACCACAGCAGAAAAGCCTTTGGATAGTTCATGCAAAAATAAAAATTCTTGCTTACAGTATGTTGTTCCAAACTGATATCATTTACTTTCTTGTGTGGAACATAAAAAAAGGAATATAGAAAATATCTCAGAATGTTTGTGTCCATACAATGATGATTTGGACCCATTTAACTTTCATCGTATGGACAAAACATTTTTAACTTTCTTCAAAATGTCTGCTTTTGTGTTCTGCAGAAGTAAGAAAGTCTTTAATAATGACAGAATTTTCATTTTTGGGTAAACTAAAGAGATCTTATATTAGACAGCTATTAAAATGATTTAAATTGGCTGTTGTGAACACCAAGCATCTGTCTGTGACCCAGATCTGATTTATAGTAGCAGTTTATGGGTGGCTTTCAAATGAGTCTCTAATTAATTGTTATTTGTATTGATTGGTTTATTGATCTCCTTTCTTGTCCTCAAGCAGCTGTCAGTCTCTCCTAGGATTGCTGTAGGAAAATGTTTGTGGATACTTAATGATTTCTCGACTGGTCTGATGTGTGTCTCACTGAATTAATCTACCATGACCATCCTCCATCAAAAGACTCAAGGTGAAGACAATCCATTTCCCATGTGCCAAAAATATATATTTTATACATGGAACAGTTTATGCACCATATTTCATGGGCTTTATTTATTTATTGCACAGTAATTGCTACACTGCTTTAATGAAAGTTTGAATTGGCTATGTTCCACAGAATGTTGAATTGAATTTTAGAATCACAGGATTGGGAATTCAGTAAGAAATTTCACACATTTATTTCATGAACTGCTTTATGTTTTTTGGCTCCATTTTGAGGTTTTTTTGGTAAACAGCCCAATTCTGGAAAATGGTGTTCTTCCACAAAGGTCCATAAAATAAAAGATAATTTATTATAAATGTATTTGATTGTTATATTAATATGTTAATATATACTACTCAGTTTATTTATTTAATAAATAAATAACATTGTTTCAGGCTGGACAGAGAACTAAAATTCTGTCATCATCTCACCCAGTTAGTTGTCATTCCAAATCTGTGGGAGTTTCTTTCCTCTGCTGAACAAAAGACATATTTTGAAGAATGTGGGTAACCAAACAGTTGATGGTCCCCATTGGTGTCCATTGAAGAAAATACAATGGAAGTCAATGGGGATCAGAAACATTTTAAAAAACACTAACCCAGATTTTTCAAAATATCTTCTTTTGTGTTCAGCAGAAGAAAGAAAATCACGCTGGTTTAAAAACCTTGAGGGTGACTAAATGATGACAGAATTTTCATTTTTGGGTGAACTGTCCCTTTAAGGTTAAATATACTATAAACGATCATATACAATAATTTGCATTTGATTTAAATATGGTCATTTATAGTATACTGTAATATATATATAATAATAAATTAACTTATTTTATGGACAATGGCGAAAGAACAATTAACTTCTCAAACTGAAATACTGCATGTTCTGAGGTAATTTATATAGAAAAAATAAATGTTTTATTAAAAACCACCTTTTCATTCCATTCCATCTTACTTCCCTAAATGAAATGCAAAATTTAATCTTGATTCTTAACTTAAAAAGCATTCTCAATTCAATTCTCAAATATCCACGACCCTGGTCTTAATTGACCCATGTTAATAGGTATTAAAATGCACATCTCATACCTGGCACTCCAACACACAACAGAGTACTGTAGTAGACGACAGGGATGTAAGCCAGCACACACTCTGACCTCTCCTGAGCGCTGCTCTCATCCTCCCACTGGCTGGGCACTGTGCCATTGGGCCAATCAATCATGGCATCGGAGTTCCTCTTGTAAAAGGAAAGAGAACAGGAAGGAAACCTTAAAACTCCAGTACCTGAATATGACCCTAAACCTTTGCCCAGCAACTGAAATCAATGTGAAATTAACCTTATTGTTTTTCTGTAACATGGAGTCTGCAGTGCAGAATGAAGAAGAGAAGGTGTAATGCATCTCAGCAAGGAATTTTACTATGCTCTGGTGTCCTCTTACCGGGTCACTGTGTTAATGACAGAGGCAGATTGCCCTCATAGGTTAAAAACAGTCACCTAGAGACAGTGCACAACACTCTCCCTCATTTACTTGTCTTATCTTTCCACTTTCTACTTTTCCTTCTGTGTTTAGCACTGATTACTCCCATAACTGCCCCCTCCTGAGAGGATGAGGTGATCAGCTCTGTGCCAAACATGTTTATTTGCTTTCAGACCCAAGTGCAGAGAGTGGAAATGATAGCTTTGTGCTGTATATTTCCTTTTACCTCATGACATCTTTGGGTTTTAATGAACAACTTTTTTGCTAATGTGCTTTGGTGCTTTTCTTGTATAAAAAGGGTCAAGCATCTCCCATTTGCAGCGTGCCATTTTTGTGTTGTTATTGGAATTGAACTGCGGGTTATTCATAAGCCAGTCATTCTTTCCTCCTGGCAAAAAAATAAAATAAAAAACAATATGAGAGAGGGTTTATGTTGTGGAAGATGATTGCCTGCTATGATGGGGCTGCTTCATCAACTGTCCTTCTTAGATGGGCAAATTCACGCTTTGGGTGAGAACTGGACAAGGCAGTGATGATTGGTCTTCTGTCACCTTATAATTTCTTCATCTGTCTTTGCCTTACTGGGGAGTTATGTTGTAGTCTTTGTTCGGACTGGAGCTATTCTTTCCATAAATAAAGAAGTGAGGTGACGTGTGGCCAAGTATGGTGTCCCATACTCTGAATTTGTGCTCTGCACAATACCTATCCATGTTTACACACACAGTGAGCAATTGGGGGTTTGTGCCTTGCTCAAGGGTCTCACCTGAATGTACAGTGCTCTCTTCCATGGTACTGAGAGTGGAAGAGAGCACTGTACATTCACTCCCCCCAACAGAGACTCAATCCCACAACTTTTGAGTTACATGTCAGACTCTCTAACCATTAGGCCGCAACTGCCCAACTATGAATACATAAATGACATGAATTTCAGTGAGTAGAAGATTCACTGATGCAAGAAATGCTTGAAACAGATAAAAAATTATCTAAAGAAAGAAATAGTCAGTTAAAGGTACTTAACCTTTAGAAAATGCTGTTTATGTACTTTTGCTATTTTCTATCTTTAACAAAAAATACATGTAAAAATTAATACAATAATTAAAAATTACATCAGTCACAATGGTTAACAGGACTGTATATACAGTATATATATATATATATATATATATATATATATCATATATAGGTCCTTCTCAAAAAATTAGCATATTGTGAAAAAGTTCATTATTTTCCATAATGTAATGATAAAAATTAAACTTTCATATATTTTAGATTCATTGCACACCAACTGAAATATTTCAGGTCTTTTATTGTTTTAATACTGATGATTTTGGCATACAGCTAATGAAAACCCAAAATTCCTATCTCAAAAAATTAGCATATCATGAAAAGGTTCTCTAAACGAGCTATTAACCTAATCATCTGAATCAACTAATTAACTCTAAACACCTGCAAAAGATTCCTGAGGCTTTTAAAAACTCCCAGCCTGGTTCATTACTCAAAACCGCAATCATGGGTAAGACTGCCGACCTGACTGCTGTCCAGAAGGCCATCATTGACACCCTCAAGCGAGAGGGTAAGACACAGAAAGAAATTTCTGAACGAATAGGCTGTTCCCAGAGTGCTGTATCAAGGCACCTCAGTGGGAAGTCTGTGGGAAGGAAAAAGTGTGGCAAAAAACGCTGCACAACGAGAAGAGGTGACCGGACTATGAGGAAGATTGTGGAGAAGGGCCGATTCCAGACCTTGGGGGACCTGCGGAAGCAGTGGACTGAGTCTGGAGTAGAAACATCCAGAGCCACCGTGCACAGGTGTGTGCTTTTGAACCAGAAACAGCGGCAGAAGCGCCTGACCTGGGCTACAGAGAAGCAGCACTGGACTGTTGCTCAGTGGTCCAAAGTACTTTTTTCGGATGAAAGCAAATTTTGCATGTCATTCGGAAATCAAGGTGCCAGAGTCTGGAGGAAGACTGGGGAGAAGGAAATGCCAAAATGCCTGAAGTCCAGTGTCAAGTACCCACAGTCAGTGATGGTCTGGGGTGCCATGTCAGCTGCTGGTGTTGGTCCACTGTGTTTAATCAAGGGCAGGGTCAATGCAGCTAGCTATCAGGAGATTTTGGAACACTTCATGCTTCCATCTGCTGAAAAGCTTTATGGAGATGAAGATTTCGTTTTTCAGCACGACCTGGCACCTGCTCACAGTGCCAAAACCACTGGTAAATGGCTTACTGACCATGGTATTACTGTGCTCAATTGGCCTGCCAACTCTCCTGACCTGAACCCCATAGAGAATCTGTGGGATATTGTGAAGAGAAAGTTGAGTGACGCAAGACCCAACACTCTGGATGAGCTTAAGGCCGCTATCGAAGCATCCTGGGCCTCCATAACACCTCAGCAGTGCCACAGGCTGATTGCCTCCATGCCACGCCGCATTGAAGCAGTCATTTCTGCAAAAGGATTCCCGACCAAGTATTGAGTGCATAACTGAACTTAATTATTTGAAGGTTGACTTTTTTTGTATTTTAAAACACTTTTCTTTTATTGGTCGGATGAAATATGCTAATTTTTTGAGATAGGAATTTTGGGTTTTCATGAGCTGTATGCCAAAATCATCAGTATTAAAACAATAAAAAGACCTGAAATATTTCAGTTGGTGTGCACTGAATCTAAAATATATGAAAGTTTAATTTTTATCATTACATTATGGAAAATAATGAACTTTTTCACAATATGCTAATTTTTGAGAAGGACCTGTATATATATATATATATATATATATATATATATATATATATATATATATATACTTATACTGTATAAACAGATTGTATAGTTAAAAAATAATAATCAACAAATATTTTATCTTACAATAACAGGGTTGAATGGTTGAGCTTGACATTAAATCTGTGCGAAACTAAGAAAACATGTGCTTTCAAAATGCATTTCTGAATTAATAGTGACACAAATATGTTAAAAAAGCTGATTTTGTATTTTCTCAATGGTAAAATTAGAAAAGAATCTTATAATTTCCACTTCCAGAGGAGCATAATCCTATTATTACAGACAGTTGCATCATGTGGTAATGAGACTTTTATATCTCTTTGTGACTCTGTAGTTGTTTGATACAGAAGCTGATAAAATATAAATCTTTAACTACAGGTGAGCGTGTGCTAGGATACAGAAGAGAGGTTTTACTAATGTACTCTACTAATGTTGTTCTCCCTTCTGAAAATATCTCTCCAAACAAATCATTGCTCTTTTAAGAGATTCACAAATAATGAGGAGAAGTGTGTGTGTGTGTGTGTGTGTATGTGTGGGTCTATGTGAGTGTGTTTATATGATATGCTGCTTTCTCTGTGCCTCTAGCTTTAGTTAAAAAAAGTTGGATTCACTGGTAGCACCAATACTCAATATTCAAATACATTTTTTTTTTTTCATGAAAGCATGTATCTAGGAAAGATGAACTGTGTTAGATGGTAGTTGGTAGTTAAAAAATCCCAAGTGATTATGATTACAAAGCAGTTCAAATGCTCATTGCCTCTCTCCTCAATATGAAGAGACTGATGATTTTAGATTCAAGATGTGATCAAATATTCATATCACACATTATAAATGACATTTTCTTACAAGGTTTAGATTTTATAGAAACTTGATCTCATGCATTAGACATGCCTGTTAGTGAAAGACTTTAATACCTAGGGGAGCTCTTTATTTCTCATTGCCATCCTTTTTTTTTTCTAAAGTACAATTTTATAGGCTTTGTGATATAATTAGAAATATATTTCTTAATATATTTTAGCATTGTGGCACTATAAAATGTATATTTGGATATTTATGCTTTTTTTCAGTCATGGTAACCATAATTTCAACCAAACAAGCCATTTCTCATGTGTCCTGATATGGATGGTATCGTTATACCATCATGCTTTAGCGCATAATATATTTAATAATTTCAATAAAAATGCACCAATATTACAATACATAATAAACAACCTTCAATATTTACATATATCTTTACTATAATATTTTCATCTAAGTAATGATGTTTATTTAATAAGTTCATTAAAGTAATGATGCAGATGAATTGAGTATGCTTTTGCTGGTTTAAATCATAGAAAAACATCTCTATCTAACAAGCTCATATTCAAGAGTCAGGATCATGAAATGAGTCGAACTTGTTAAGAAAACTTAATGGCCAAATAAAAAATCATTCTGATCACAATTTAAGTCTTAAAACAAAAGCATTACTGGTCTCTGTTTCCTCATATATAACAAGAGCTTAATTGCATGACCAGGGATATCCAAAGTTCCCATCCAGAGGCTACCGTCTAGAATTGGGGTCTCAAAAGATTCATATGTAATAACTCATACAATCTGTTTAAGCTGAAAGCATGACATTGCAGCTTATAGCACAGCTCAAATGATGTGAATGTCAAACAGCAATGTTTTCCATTACTGTACCAATTCATGTGTGTTGCCCCCTGCCTCAGAGCAGCTACCCATGCAAGCATCCATATCTGTTAATAAACCGTTATTAATAATCCATACCAAATAATAAACTACACTGTCTCTTGTGAAGTATAAATGGCATCTGTTTTCCATTCTGAGATGTACAGGGAGTCAATGTGTAAGGTTTCAGATCTCTCTCCATGGACTTTTTGCTCTACTGAACATGCTCAATTATTCATATTCGACTGGTACACCTGAGACATGTAAGCTCAAGGAAGACGGTATAGCAATATCGTCCATATCAGGACACGCAGGGTAAAGAGCATAAGTTTTCTTGTTTTTTAAAAAGGAAGAGAGAACATGACAGAAACAGAAATCTTGAAATTCATAGTCTCTTGATTACATAAGGCACTTACAAACAATGGCACACATTTTTAAAGCAATCTTTTATGACTTCCAGAGCTGACCTCTGGATATCCGGTAGTTCTTGGAGAAAATATTAAGATGACAAAACACAGAGGACACAACACGTCAAATAACTGATTTATGTTTAGAACAAACCAGTTAAAACTTGTTTTTAAAAAGCTGTTTGGTAAAAGGATGTAAATAACAGTGGAAAGTGCACATTATATGAACATAAAATATTATTGTTTTCTCACGTATGGATGTTTTGGAGTCCTACTATTTTTATATACTTTTAAATACTTTTTATAAACATAATTTATAAATTATACATATATTATACATATATATATATATATATACATATAAATTAAATTAATAAATAAAATATCAAATTAATATATATATAAACCTCACAATTTATTCTATTTTTATATGTTTTTAAATACATTTCATAAAAATATATTAAATAACAATAAAACATATTAACATATCACAGCCTCAAGGGTTATATGGAGTAAATTATAAATTATATATATATATATATATATATGGGTTTTATAGAGTAAATTTAATACATGTATTTTATATAACATTTTATAAAAAATTTACTTATCACAGTCTTAAGGGTCTTATGGAGAATATTATAGATTAACAATTATTAATTGTTAATTAAGTGACACAAATGTTATTGTGTGATACTTTCTGCTAATTCATCACTGGTATCGTTTTAAAATATGATTCCAAGTGCTTAGCCTTTTGACATGTTCGTTCCATTTTACAATATAATGAAATACTAAATAAAATGCCTTACAAATACAGCATAAACACAGTAACAATAAGAGTATCTGCAACCGATGGTCAATTTAGTAAATTCACATAACACTCTTAAATAAAAATTAAGTGATCCATCAGATAAAGACTGATTTTCTTACCCTCACAAATCGCTGCAGGTCCCCATCCATGGACTCTGGAGCAGGAGTCCTAACCGCCGATGCCCAGCCAGGCAACCCTTGAGGAGGACGGGGAGGGAGGACAAGGGTCTTTGAATAACAGACACATCACTGCAATCACAGAGCGAGTTCGGGAGGAGGTTATGGAAGTAGCTAGAGAGAGATAGTGAGAGGGAGGGAGGGGTTAAGCAGGGCTGATTTCTATAGGGAGGATTTTGGTAAACGGGGGAAGCAGATGAAGGGGAGTCAGATATATATAGAGGTCTGTCTTTCACAGGGAAGTCAATATAGTGCAGACGCATGAGGAGAAGGGTGTATAGTTTCACACAGCAATGCCACCAGACCCATGGGAGCTCTTATCTGTTGTGTGCTCTTCTTAGGGCCCTTTATAGGATTCCTCTGGCTGTGATGTGAATGTAAATTTAGCTTAAACCTAAGTATAGCTTCTGTGGTTCTTTTTAAGCTTGAATCATTTGAATCAATAGATTTGTACATTCACTGAAGAAAATGTGAATGGTGCTTGCTCACCCTTCATGATGCTAGGCTCTTCAAGGATGTTGCCAGGGTATGAGTGGTCTTTAGCACTTTTTTATGCGGTCGCTAGGTGGTTGCTTACAGGGGAAAGTCAAAAGAATCCAGTATTCTGGTTTGTAATATGTAAATATGTAAATAAATCCTTCAATGTAAGTTCATGGTATTTTCATCATCATTCATTTAATGATCCAACAGCAGAAAATTGTAAGTCTAATCACTTACAGTAGCACACCTCAAAACCTCATTTTAGTATTATTTATATGCTAGCACTTTTAAAAGCATTGTGAATTAGCTTTTATTTTTTATATTTGTAGTTTTCTTTTTTTATATATAAGTTTTAGTTATTTTGTTGAGGATTGTGTGTGTGTGTGTCTATGTGTGTGTGTCAATTTAAAGGGGTCATATGATGCGATTTCAATTTTCTTTCTCTTTGGAGTGTTACAAGCTCTTGGCGCATGAAGAAGATCTGTAAAGTTGCAAAGACTAAAGTCTCAACTCCAAAGAGATATTCTTTATCAAAATTAAGACTCTGCCACGCCCCCCTAAAACCACTCATTCTAACACGCCCCCACGTCTACGTCACAATGTGGAAATATTTGCGTAATGCCGCCCAAATGTTCACGCAAAGAAAGAAGGCGTTGTTTCAGTAACCGCAGTTAGTGTTGAAGCAGCCATGTCAAGGAGATGCTGTGTGTATCTAGGCGAAAGCAAAAGCACTTTATTTGGCCTCCCAAAAGTAGATGCATTTAGGAATCTTTAAGATTACTTACAACAGAACAGCAATGCATTTTATGGATGACTGTTTCGTGAACCTAGGAGAGGACGTAATTCTGACTTTTTAATCTTTTTGTCCATGTACACTAAGCTTTGGCAATATTGTTTCATTTACAGTCATGCCAATAAAGCAATTTTTGAATTGAATTGAGAGAGAGAGAGAGAGAGAGAGAGAGAGAGAGAGAGAGGGTCACACAGTGGAGTCAGCTTTCTTAACCGTCCGTGGCTTATGTATTGCAAATACATACAAGCTTCATCACTGTGTCTGTCACGCGATTCTGTTTCCCTTTCGGGCTTGAACTGATGGTAAAACTAAGGACATTATTAACTGTCTTTACATTTATTTTGAAAATTGAAGCTGCGATTATGGAAAGGGGCGTTACATTTCCGACGAGTGCTTGCGATGTTCAGCCAATCACAATGCACTGGGTCAGTTGGCCAATCAGAGCAGAATGTGCTTGTCAGAAGGAGGGACTTTGTAGAAAACGACACATTTGAGAAAGGCTGGGAACCTACAATAATGTACAGTATTTGACAAATAATGTGTTTTTTTGAACATTAAAGCATGTCAACATATTCTGTTACACCAAATACACAAAATAATGATCTTTAAAAAAGCATCATATGATCCCTTTAAGTTTTAGTCATAATGTGCTTTTGTCATTTTATTCATTTTTTTAATATTTCTATTTAGCTTTAAATTACATCAGTAACACTTTATTTTAAGGTGTCCTTGTTACACGTTACATGTACTTACTATTATAATAACAATTAATTATGCATAATTACATGCAAGCAACCCTAAGCCAAACCCAAATCCTAAACCTAACCATATAGTAAGTACATGAAGTTAATTAATATTACTCAGTACTTATATGTATAATTACATTGTAACAAGGACACCTTAAAATAAAGTATAACCTTTATATCTATTTCAGTTTTAGTAATTTTATTACTGCAGCTTAAACTTATTTTATTTGACTCAGCTGTCAAAATTTCTAATCTTCTTATGTTATCTAATATTTGTGTATAATATTTTATTTCTGATTTATTAATTTAGTTAAAATTAACAACACTGTTCAAAATGTTACCTAATTTGTAGTCAATCAAAAATCTGAATCAAATCTGGCTTTTTTAATTTAGTTGTACCAAGGTTTTTTTTGTTTGTTTTGTTTTTTTTGACCTACGATGGTAGACTCACAGTAATCTCGAAAGGTTTAGGCTTAGCATGTCATCAGTATCTTAGTACCATGGTATTACCATCTGATACCATCAATGTACAATGGTACTGTTACAGTTCATTTTGTTCATTTAATGATGTCCAATATGTCCAATTTTTAGCCAGATCAAAAAATGTATTAGATGTTTTCTAGAAGAATTAGATTCCCTCACCAGCCAGCAACATCACGTCTCCAAATGATTGGAACAAAAAGTAAATGTACACCACCATATGGACTCAGGAGGAGAGAAAGTGACTATTGGGATGAATGGATGCTCTCTCTCTCTCTCTCTCTCTCTCTCTCTCTCTCTCTCTCTCTCTCTCTCTCTCTCTCTCTCTCTCTCTCTCTCTCTCTCTCTCTCTCTCTCTCTCTCTCTCTCTCTCTCTCTCTTTTAAGCAACCATTTCTTTACTTACAGTTGCATTACAGTGAAACTGTGTTTCTTGTTAATTAGTAAAATTATGTATTGATTTTACTTACATAAAAAAACTAAACAAACTTGAAATAGAAAATAATTTAAATGAAATGAAAATACATTTTAGCAAAACATAAAATACCAAAATAAAAATATAATAAAATCCATTGAAATAATATATAATAATGCACTAAAATAATAAAATATTGCACAAAAAAATTCCCACAAAATAAAAATGTGCTAAACACATACATGTTTTTGCATTTCAGTATTTTTCCATTGACAGTGACACAACATTCCCTAATACAAGAATATTTTTTTGTATTCAGGAGTTATGCATCAAAGTGCAGAGATCAACTATGTTGTCACACTAGTCGTATATCATAACATTTTTAGATGGCAGAGACACCAATAAAACATTTCTCTTAAAAGAAAAGCAAGCAACTTTGTTTGGTCTGAACTTGGAATCCATGTTTTCATAGTGTTCATTGCATTCAATTCATTGCTTGCTTGCTCCACTTCAACATGTCAGATCTGAAACATGCCAGAGTTATAGTTTTATAAATATATTCTTAACATGATCATCCCACATTTGTTATCGGGCTGGTCATAGTTTGTATTCCAAACCATTGTCTATCAATTCCTTCACTCAACATGACTACTAACAAGTGTTGTGAAGTGTAAGTCAGCAGCTCTGAGTTAAAAAGAAGTTTGTACTTCACAAAATTCCCTCATTTTATCTAAATAGTAGAAGTGGTCAGTCTCTGTTCATTTGGCCTACAAAAATCTCAGCTTCCATAGCATAATGTGTACGTGTACAGCTCTAAACTGTGAAAAATTATTGTGATTTTAATGGTAAAAGACTGTAAAAATGGTACAGTAAAAACCTGTTAACTGGTTGACAGTAAGTTTCCATACTATATTCAGTGAATAAATGTAATTACATTTAATGTATTTTTACGGTAAAATACTGTTTAAAATACGGTTTTTGGAAGTGAAAAAGAAAAAGTCATTGTATAATTTACAATGAAAAACCGTAAATTGACACTCCCAGAATTCCCTGCATGACACTTCTTGATGTTTTTGTGGTGTTGTAGTTGTTGTTGTGGAAATAACATGTTTCTTCTTAGTTTTTTCCTATCAGTTGTGTACATTAGGGTTTAATCTTACATCTAATGTTGTTAAATTAATGTTTATTGCATTATTTCAATATCATGTGTCACCATGATGGGGTTTAATGTTTGTGTGAATGACACTGTGCACCTTCTATGTAAGTATTGCCCTCCTCAGCTCGTAAAAAAGCTGTTTGTGATGAGATTTGGTTCATCATGTGGCTTTCTCATCACCACCAGTTTTTGGTGGTTATCAGTGCATTACAATGGTTCAAAACAGATATTAGTACTTCAATATGTTGGTTTATTAACAGTACATCAGTTAATGAAATACGGTATTTTATTGTGAATATAACATAATTCTTTAAAAAAAAAAATATCACTAAAAAATCTATCGCGTTGAAGTTCTGGCAACCACATCTGCTGATATCTTACCACAAATGTCAGAGATTTTTTTTTTTTAAAGTGTATGCTACACAGGCTTATAAATCCTGTCATTTATATATATATAAAAATTAAAAAAATTTATTATGTTGTTCCACTTTACAAAAGAGCCATTAAACATGCTGTGATGCAGAGAGCGGTTATGTCCACTTTGTCCACTCTGAATTGATACTTTGCTTTTATCTAGTCTTTGTAGAGTGAAGAAGAAAAAATTGCCAACACTAATTCATACTCATATAAGCACTTAAAGTGAAGGGTCCTTCTGTTCCATCTAAACACATACATTTATAAAAGCAGGTAATGTGATTGCTGTGAGAGGACTAACATTATTAATGAAATGAAAAAATTAATGAAAAAAAAAATTAATGAAAAAAAAATTTAATTACCAATTTCTGAGGCATGTTGGGGAGATGAAGGGAGAAAGTCAAGATAAAATGAACAACAGATGAATAAGTGTCATGAACTAAAGCAAATTAGTAATGAATGTATAGAGATAAACACAGATGACCTTTTTGTGATGAGTTATGGATTATTAATGTTTCTTTGTCTCTATAACAACAGAAAATTAGATCAGCAATGCACATTTCTGTGTTATCAATGGCATATTTAGCTTGCGACAATACTGCCCTCTAGTGACAATGCCCATTCAAGTTTAGTGATTTTTGGAGACATGAATGACAACGTAATTTTAAACCAAAATAATTAACTAAATTCGAAGGAAATATACTAAAAATATGCAGTACAACACAATATACAGCCGAAAGGCAGTAGAGCAGTAGATACTGCAAACAGAGGTGCCAAGTGGGACATATATGGAATCGAACTAGGCTTGCTGGGTCACTGTATCATTGATTTTGACACTCATCAATCAATATAGCTGCAGGCTGATCAGACTGGCTTTCACTTCACTGAGAGGTACATTACTAGAGCATGAATTACTAGTACAAAATAACAAACCAAAAGTTCTGTGGTCATATTAAATTAAGTTGTCAATTATCATTGCTGTAAACATGTAAATCTAAAAATGTGAGGGAAAAATTTACAAAGATTATTGGAGTGTTTTACAGAATATTAATTTAGTCTTTCTGCTTTGAAATTTCTGAGTGAAAATTTTAATATCAACCTTACACTAGATTTTTTTCAATGTGGACTTGATAATAATATGGCCTTTATACTTGTCACTGACTGCTGTTCTTTCACCTGAATATGAAAGCTATTGCGGGAAGCTTACTGCTTTATAACACTGTCTATGAGTCACTGCATAACTCATAGTTACTGCTCTAGCACTCTACAATAATATTGACCGTTCCTAGGACAGGTCACCAATGAGACAATACAAACATTAAGTAAGGCATAAGGTATAATCAGCTGGTCATTATCAGCTGACTGTACATTATCCTGCATTATGTGGCTTTGGTGTACCAAATAAATAATTAGCCAATCAGATGTGAGATACAATGTTTGTGTCACAGTTTTAAAAGACACAAAGAAGAGATGAGTCAGAAAGTTCCAACATGAACGTATTTAATAATAGAATAAACATGTGGTAATAATAGCGTGCATGATACACAAACAACAACCACCAATGAACTGAGGGAACAAAGACACATACATATACAATGATGACAAACTAAAAGACACATGTGATGATCAAATTAATTGCCATATTAACTAAACAGAGCAGGAGGAAACTAGAACATAGACAACAGGAAATAAAACAAACTAAAAGTCCATGATAATGAAAACTAAGTGAACAGAAGACTGACAGGTCCTGACAGTTTGAAATGTTTTTTTTTTTTTTAAAGAAATTAATACTTTAATTTAGCACAGATTCATCAAATTGACAGTAAAGACATTTATTACAAAAATCCCTGTTTCAAATAAATACAGCTACTCATGAAAGAATCCTGAAAAAAAAATGCATTACAGTGTCCACAAAATATTAAGCAGCACAACTGTTTTCAACACTGATAATAACAAGATTGTTTAATGAGCAGCAAATCGGCATATTAAAATGATTTCTCAAGGATCATGTGACACTGACGACTGGAGTAATGGCTGCTGAAAATTGTTATGTTGATTGTAAGTCTCTTCACATCCCGATAGCAATCAATAAGTTAAATGATCTAAATATGTAATTATATCACCTGTGGAATGTGCAGGACTATAAAATGTTCAATAAATCAGACTTTTCGGTCCGAACATTGCGATAGGCTGTCCTACCTGCCTGTCAACGAACAGTATTTTATTTGTATTTTTATTATTTTAATATTATGCGCTTTGTACTGTAATGTCTTCTCACCGGTGAATGAGACATGAGGTAACCTGACAGCGTGGTATTCAATCCTCCACCAAGGCCATCTGTCATTGAGTCGCTGATTAGCCTCTGGTCTGCCTGTTCAGATTCATATGTTTTGGAGTAGGTGTGGCTTTGCAGAGTGAATATGCAGGGAAGGTGGGATCTTGCTTTCAAAGCTACAGTAGCTTGCTATTGCTAGCCTTTTACGAAATCACCTTCCCTACCTTTAAACTCTGACTGGGCTTTGTTCCAATCAATTTTCATATTCCCCCAAGCAAATGTTGTATGATGTAGCCTTAAGAGGAATCCATTCATTGCTATTAGTCTAGATCAGGGTCACGATCGGCCTGATTGTAGCTTTAGGATTTCTCCTAAGTAAATGATTTACCCAAATTTTACTCGGAAGTTCATTTCACACATGCACTGCGCACACACACGCACACACACACACACACACACACACACACACACACACACACACACACACACACACACACACACACACACACACACACATATAGGTTCTGGTGTTGCCTTGTCACACAGCCAATGTTCAGGCTCTCTCAGCACATTTCCACTGCTCCTTTGACTGGCAGTAAACAAGTGACATAACCTCTAACTAGAGGACTCTGCAGCAGCGGTGGATGTCCTTACATACAGAGAGAGAAATAGACTCCAATCCTTCTTTTGATCCTGAGTGTGGACAGCATGTAATAGGATCCACATGTTCAGTCTGGCTGAGTGACTGGCTCAATGCTTAACAGACAAGTACAAGGATCTAAAATACTTCTGGGTGCCATGTTTAGACAGTTCTATTACTAGGCCTGCTTCTTAGACTTTGAACAAACCTCTAATTCTAAGAATGAAACATTTGTGATACGGACATGCATAATATTTTAAATTGAGCAGGATGTTGTGCTATTCAAGTTATGCCATTTTAAAGAAAAGGCTCACCAAAACTGACAAATTCTCTCCTTTACTCAGCCTTATGTCAAACCTGTTTGCATTTCTTTCATATCCAGAATACAACAAATTTATATAAAAATGTGTTTGTACTCCGACTGCAATGTTTTATTAAAAGCCCATCTTGCCAGCAGTGAATTACCCTAAAAGCAACCATATAGCAACTTCCTGTTAACCTCTCACAACACCCTGGCATCATACAGACACATTTTCTACAGGCGTGCATGTTTTACTTACATTTTTCTTCAATGAAACATAAAAATAGGTGCTATTCTAACAAAAGCATGTATTCATTTATGCATGCTGATACATTTGCATAAACACACCTGCAGTTTTCCATTACAGTTATAATTTGTGATTAAAATTCCATGCTCGCTCTGCCCGAACAGCTGAGGCCTCCTCTGGATCTGTGTCATACAACATTAGAAAAGAGAAAAGTCAAAATCAAAGCCGTTGTCATGGCAACTGCCATTCCTGCCCACCGAAACGAACTCCCCGCCCCCCACAGGTTCCACTGATCGATAGGATATTGTGAGGGTGGAACTAACCCAAAACAACCAGTAACCTACATACTAGTTATGCACCATAGCCTATATGCATAAAGAGAAGGGGGCCGACAGACCATCCATCATCCACTGAAGAGGAGGAGGAGGAAACAAAAGAAAGAAAATTAAATTAAAGAAGAGGGTTGAAAAGAAAGAAAATAGACAAAAATATAGAATACAGACAGAAAATAGGGAGATCAAATCAGCTATCGGACAATAAAAAAATGGCTTATTTGTTGGGGAATGGGCTGCTTGAGTACATTTACCTGCTCTTCTTGCTTTTGGCCGCCGGGTCTCATGTGCAACTTGTCCATGGAGGTAAGATGACTTTTCTTGCGCTTTCTTCCAGATGATAGATGCTTCGTTTGGACATCATGTCAGAGTTATTGTTTTTTCATCTACTGGATGTTAGAAAATAATGAGTCTGGAGTCTGAAGTCTGCACTTTGCAAACTTACATGTTAAGAGATTAATAGATTATAACATATCAGTTAAACTTCAATTCATCAAGATTTTTTAATACAAAAAGCATGTTTTCAAATAAAAAAAAAATTATGCCCACATATTTTCTATCAAAGACAATTGCATACCTAATCATGTCTGGTTTTAAAAGACAATTATATTGTTTGAATCTGATGACAAAAAATGTTTCAGCAGCCATTGAGCCTTTTCTTTCATTTCTGTTATTATGTTGTATTTCATTACAGATCTGTTTTATGATTAATAACGGCTTGTACTTTATGTGGTAACAAGTAATAGGAAACCAGGGCACTAGAAGTGGTTCGTTCACACGCACACCAATGCAAACAAAAGCATGCACACAAGCGGCTCATTGGCATTTCCGAGAACTCTGCAATGACACCCAGTGTTCAGGCAAATGCACTAGGCTGGATGATCATGAAGTTCCAGATTCATTTGCCCATTATGAATACACATTCTGTTTAAAAACACTTGCTCCCTTCTGGGCAAAAAGGAGGGTTAAGACTTCTACTATATTTGTATTTAACCATGTAAAATTTTAACATGTAAAAGTTGTTTCAAAATACAGAGGAGTCCAAAAGTCAGAGACTAGCTATATTGTAAATCTATGATTTAGAATCTAGCAGAAACAAGTCAAGTCAGCTTTATTTATATAGCACTTTATATAACACACTAGCAAACATAAAGTTCTGAAAAAAAAGACAAAATGAAGAAGAAATATTTAAGATAATCTCATGTATATTTATAGGAAATTATGTATCATTTATAATAAAATATATTTATTATGTGATGTGTATCATAATTATGTACAGTACTGTTCAAAAGGTTGGGGTCACTACATTTTTTAAAATACTTGCATTAAATGCATTAAATTGATTCAGCGATTTCCATTTCATGCAAATACTAAATGCTTTCTATTAATCAAATAATACTGACAAAAAGCTATCATGATTTCCACGAAAATATTAAGCAGTACAACTGTATTTATCATTGATAATAAGAAATGTTTCTTGATCACCAAATCAGCATATTAGAATGATTTCTGAAGGAAAATGTGATACTGAAAACTGAAGAAATTTTGCTGAAAATTCAGCTTTGCATCACAGGAATAAATTACATCACTTCAAACATAAAACATTTTTTTTTTACGTTTTAATTTTAAACTGTTAGAATATTTCAGAAAATTACAGTGTTTACAGTATTTTCTATCAAATAAATGCATGGTGAGCATAAGAGACATCTTTCAAAAAAAGAATATAATAACGTGGCTTAAAAATTTACCAACATTAACCTTTTTTTAAAAAAAATATTTTTTTTATATATAGATTTTGATCATCCAGGCGCTATACAGTTGATCTATAAAATACATATGGAACAAGGTCAACATTACAAGCCATTAATGCCACATCGAACTGTGTGTATATTTAAGGTCAAAATGTCTACAATCAGACTCAGAAAACCAATACCAGTCAGGTTATGATGCCTGCTACATTGTTGCAAATTGAGTTTCAATGCTGAGCCAAAGCAGAGAATACATACCTATTTGTCAACAAGGCCTTTATGAAGCAGCATAATGTAATGGATAACTACTACTCACCCATTGTTTGAGAAATACATGTTTCTCAAAGCAAGTTCCACTCAACAGTCAACAGCACTTTCTATTCAACAAATCAGACTAAATCTAGATGATTAGTCACTGCAGTCAATTGATAATTACACTTCTTCCCCCTCTTTTTGCAGGTTTGAGGGCAGAGGGACTGGTTGAAGGCACCACAGAAGTGATCAGTCACTCACAGGGGCTTGTAGCACGGCTGGAGGGCCTTCTGGTGCTGGGGAATAACAGTGACATTTCCTTACGTGTGGAAACAGTGGATGCAGATGAGGTCAAGGTTATCCAAGCCCACACGCTGGTGCTATCACTGCAGAGCCGAGTGTTTGAGGAGATGCTGAGAAACCGCAACAGAAGCACGCTAGTGCTGCGAGAAACAGCGGAATGCACTGCCGTGTTTGAGAAATTCATCAGGTTTATTTTAATTTATATTGTTTTTATATTTTAATTATTTATTATTCTTAAAATAAGTGTTTTAAAAATAAAATACTATTTTCCTGTGGAACACAAAAGGAGAAATTCTGAAACATTGTCTTTTACCATACAACAAAAATACAGTGACAATGACTGCCAAGCTTAAAAACAGATACAAATAATATTCTTAATATTAAAATGTCTTTTTTTGTGTGTTAGAATAAAATAAAAGCACTGAGCACATATTTAAATAATTTAGGTAAATAATAAACCTAAACTAGAATTGTAGAGCATCATAAACATTTTATTTACAAAAGCATGTGAGGTGGAAGATTTTGTTGATGCTATTTCACTTTCTAAGCACTGCAAAATATACAAATATACAAAACTGCAGTGCTGCATCATCCCAACATTTTAGCCTAAAACATGTTAGAACATGACCAGTTATGAGAACATTCCCATCCCACACATGTCCAAGACTCTCTCTAATGGCCAGTGCTGGAACTGCAACCTTCCTGCTGTCAAAGCAGCTCAGACCCAAAAGCAGATAAGATCAATGAAACACAACAGCGATATTTAAAAAATGAACTCTCTGCTCTTATGTAAATCAGCTTTATAACGAGAAGGGCCAAATAGGGTGATGTTACAATAGTGATGTGTGGCTAGCGTGAGAAGATGTTTTGGTTACAAGAACACATGCCGCCTACTCATTTATTTTGAATGAGCTGAAGTTTTTGTTTGGGGTTTTATTTCCTTTATAGTGATCCAAAGGATAAGAGGACAATCAGATACATCAGAATTAAAAAAAAGGAAAACAAGGCAAACAAGGCAGTGAAAGCATAAAACTACAGCTGTAAACACCCCCAACAAAATGCATTATTATAAAAATGTATATTTCTATAAGAGTAAAATGCATATTATTTTCTTAGGTGACAATCCCATTTGGCTCACAGAGTCATTGGATGCCATATCTGACACAGCCTGTTAAATACATACCAGGGTGGCAGAAAATGTTAGCACTCATTCAGTTCATGATCTGAAATATGAATTGAATTAGACACACCCTGCAGGAAGTGGAGTTGGAATTCAAATCATAAGGACAGGAAGACGAACTGCAAAGCTTCTAACACAAGTTTAGAAATAAGCATAAGTAATTGCATCACTATTTTTCTCAACCAGTTCTCAGCTACTTCCAAAATAGTTAATACAGCCAAAACATTCAGCACAATGTTGTCAGCTAACTTAAATTAATAAAATTAATTTAATAAATATAAAATTATAGAATATTCTGCTGTGGATACCTTCCTTTGTTTTCCATGAAGGAAAGGAAATAATAATAATAATAAAAATAATAATAATAAAAAAAATTTAACCATCTGGCCAAAACAATACAGCCAAACGTTCACCACAATTTTGTCAGCTAACTTTATAAAAATAAAGTAAGTTAATCAAGTTAATTTAAAAGAATCTGTTAATTATTATTATTAATTATATTAATGTAAAAACAGTAATTTATTAAATATGAAATAAAAATTAAGGTTTAAAAAAGTATTAAATATATGAAAGTACTATAATACTACTACTAAATACACATTAATACAATAATATAAATTTAAATAATAGAATAGAATAAAATAAAAAAATTGCACTTATGACTTTGCTTATTGTTTGCTACCTTTAAACTCAGGCACTGAATTAAAATTTGCAATTTGTGTAAGATACACTGAATGAACCTTGATGGACCCATTTTCTTCTGTTTTGCAGATATCTGTATTGTGGTGAACTCACACTGCAGTTAGACCAGGCCACTCCACTGCACAGACTGGCTGCCAAGTACGGCATCTCCAGCCTCCAGCAAGGACTAACCCAGTACATGAGCCAGAACCTGGCCACTGATTCTTTGGGCGGTCACGTGGTGGGCTGGTACCAGTATGCCGTGTCGGTTGGTGACACGGCGCTGAGAGACAACTGCCTTCAGTTTTTATCGTGGAATCTGTCATCGGTGCTTCAGAGTGAAGAATGGCCGTCAGTTAGTGTTGACTTGCTAATGACCCTCCTGCAGCGCTCCGATTTAGTATTGAAGAACGAGCTGGAATTGTTTGAGGCGCTTGAAATCTGGTTCACCCAGAATGACCCGGATACCTTGACAGCAGAGAACGCCCTTCGACTGGTGCGCTACGCCATGATCCCTCCATGCGAACTCTTCCGCTTGCAGCAACAGTCGCCGATCATGACACGCTACCACGAGTCGGTGCGTGATCTTCTCTACATGTCGTACCAGTTCCATTCAGCTTCACCACTTCACCTGGCCAAGTTTTTCGATGTAAACTGCAGCCTCTTCGTGCCCCGCAACTATCTCTCATCTATGTGGGGATCTCAGTGGGTCATAAGCAACCCGGCAAGGGATGACCGAAGCACTAATTTCCAGACCCAGTTGGGTCCGAGCGGTTCTGATTCCAGTAAGCGGGTGACATGGAACGCCCTGTTCTCGCCCCGCTGGCTCCCTCTCAGCATGCGGCCCATGTACACCGAGCAAGGTGCCATGCAGCCACCACGGCCCGATGGAGGAATTAGCATTGCCCGGCCTCGTATCATCATCACACCTGCAACTTCCAGTGCAGATTTTGCAGGTGTCAGCTTCCAAAAGACGGTACTCATCTTGACAAAGCAGAAGAACAAGCTTGTGGTGCGGCATATCTTCAGTTTCCACCAAAGCACAGAGGAGGTGGGGGACTTCCTGGCTGGCGTGGACCTGCAATATCGCACATCTGAGTACCTGGTGGATGGATCGCTGTACTTGCAGATCATTGTAAAGCCTATCTACCAGACTCTCATAGCAACCAAGAAATAATGTAACAAGCACACTGAAGTAGGAAACATTTTAGATTAAGAAGATCTAAAAAAATTTTGATGCATGGAATAAAAACTTTAGGTCTAATGTGATTAACGCTAATGAAGTGCATCTCCACTGTCCTTATATTGTAGGCTACTGGAAGTTAGAGGTTTACTCTGGGAAAAAAAAGTGAAATGCGCTAATCCACATGTACAAAATTTTAGGGACAGTTCACCTAAAATGTAAAGTTCTGTCATCATTTACTCACCCTTGTTTAATTCCAAACCTGTATGACTTTCTTTCTTCCATGGAACACAAAAGGAAATGCTTTGAGGAATGTTAATGCTGCTCTCTTTTAGTGAAAGTGGATGTAGAACGAGATGTGTCAAGCTCTAAAAAGCACAAAAACACTATACATACATCTTAACAGTATAAATATTAGTCATGCACTACATTCCAAGTTTTCTAAAGACTATTTTTGTGTGAAGAACAGACTAAAATTGAAAAATTTACCTTGATTGTTAGCTGTGGTCACCATTTACTGGCATTGTATGGAGAAGAACAGTTTTGAAAATCTGCTACAAATATCTCATTTTGCGTTCCATGAAGGAAAGGAAATAAAAGTTTTGTAAATTAGGACACAATTGTAATTTTTGAGCAATTATTGCTTTAATATAGGCCATGACATACACTAGTGTTGCAGATATAACTCATATCAAAGGTATTTTTTACTTGATTAGGCAGAAGCCCTTTCCTTTTTAGGAAAACCAATTTCTGTATAATTACCACAACATCATTTGTTCACACTGGACTCAATGGACAAAGAAAGTGAAAGTGCACATGACTCAGAGTATTGAATCTAGCATAAATAATAGCCTAATGTATATCGCAAACAAGAAACACAATTACACATTATTCTTAACGTTTAAAGGTTTAATATGCTATTTAAAGTGTTTCAAGGTGCTATTGTTAATTTAAAGAGAAATATCAAATCTCTTTCAAACCTGTAATGTCTTGAAATGTTGCACAGTTGTGATAGTTATTTAATTATTTAGAACAGCAAGTGATGTTATAGGCTATATATAATTATTCTTAGTTATTTTTCTGTATTATCCTATCTTTGTGCCCATATTTTCTGAGAGATCAGTTTCCTTGCATGTTATAAAGTATGTTTAGTATTCACTCCCCTGTGCAAAACACACAATAAAATGCATGATGCTTTCACAAAAGCTCGAGTTTATCATTGATAATGAAGGTAAAAGAAAGAAGACAAAAGACTTTAGACACATGGTCATCGTGCTTCGATCAGTTCTGTCAAACATACTATGAGGTCACGTTTTATTGAGTGTACAGATTTTCTTACAAGACAGTAAACTGCGACGATTCACGAACAAAACACTTTTATAAACCGGCTCTTTTCACTGAATCAATAAAGATAAATGTAGTCCGATTCACGAAAGAACGAATCTAATGAGTCGGTTCTTCTAAGTGAATCAACAATATGCAGCGCCACTAGTAGAGTCGGATTCGCGATCTAATGACTCCTATGAGCCGGTTCTTTCAAACGACTCGAAAACACATATAAATCAGTTGGAGCGGTTAGTCTATAAATTAGTCAAAACGAAACAACAGCTTGTGTTAAATCTCACGACTCTTATGTAGCCAATTTAATTAGGTATAGTTACTGACTAGATGTGTGTATTTTTGTTTGGCTGTAATCATTTATATTTTATAGAATTACTTAGTAAGTGTTATTACATTTAGGCCAAAAATCTGTGTAAACAGTACCACATGCTTTTTGAAAGAACTGTATTAACTTGATTTCTAATTTGTAACATCTGTTCTGTTGAAATCTGGCAGAACAGGAACAAGAACTGATGACAATTTCCTTAGATTTCCAATAAGAAAACATTTCCATCATCACTTATTCAGTTTCAGAATTACTTGATGACTACAGATTAAGCCAATGACACTTATGAAGTACACTTCCTCAAGTACTTCACAACCTGCTTGTCGGAAATACACAAGCATAACTGTCTGTTAGCCTGAAATAGTCACATTAGCATTAGGCCTGCTCCTCCTTTTTCCCCGGCGCACAGCAATTACGTGCAAACTACGAGTCCCATGATCCCCGGCGTCGTCAGGCAGGAAGAACGTGTGTTAGCAGGGGCTCACACTGATCCAAGTTAGGAGCTCTCAGCTGCTGGCCTTGGCCCATCATGTAAGTGCCTGCCGAGGTTTCTTTGCAGAGCGGTTGCAGAAATCCCTCCGTTTTCGTTGCGTGCAATTGAAAGGCCAGCCTTTGCACGAAGAACAAGTTATCCGACGCCCAAAGGCTCCGAGTGCATGAAGATCGCGGCTTGTATTTTGCACCTTTGTTGCAAGCAAGCCCGCTTGAAGCCTCACTGCGAGGGATAGATGGAAGGAGGGAGCGACAAGGAAAGCAAAGTCTTTTGTGCTTCCCCTTCCCCCAACCCAAAAGAGGAGATGTCTCTGCCAAAAGGAGGTAGGTACTTTTTTTTACTCAACCGATCCGTGCAAAACCTCGGAAATGCAGCCAGCGTTGCATGGCTTGCAAAGTGCACGGCTGCAGCTTCATCGTGGCCAATGCATTAAAAGTTTGATGGCTCGCGAGGGTCAGTTGCAATGCCTGTTTTAATGATCTGCCTTTTTGCAGAGTTTCTGGTAAGGCGATGCTCTCCTTAGACACTCGCACAGGCGCTATTTGCATTCGTGTTGTGCCACGATTATTAAAAGAAACGCCTTCTTTCCGCGTTGAGGAACTGCCTAGCCAGCAATGCAAAAAGTGATTGTGCAATGGCAACGCAGTCCGCACCCGACTTATTCACGCGCACGAGGCGATTTTCTCTCGAACACTGTTCGATTGTTACGTCATGACGGCCTCGGCGTCGTTCTGCACCTTTAGATTAGTTAGTACAACTTCTGGCGTTGATGCATGTGAGGTGCGTTAGATAACATGAAACTTTGGCCGACGGGTGAGTGTGCAAGTGCAATGGGGAAACAGGGACCTGACAGCCTGCTTGCATGCCATGTTGAGCATGCAACAATTTTTATTAGTTGCTGTAATGGAAAATAATTCGGACGCTCTGTCATGCAAGCTTTGTTCCAGCAGTAATGCATAGGTAGAGGCTGCAAAAATAAGGGGCTAAATATAGTTTTGTTGCTGCAAACAGTTTAAGGCTTCATATGTGCTACACAAGTCTAACAGAAAATATCCACAAACCCTCAAGCCAAAAGCTGCAGAAAAATATTGTTTCATGTCCCATGAATGCAAGATCACTGGCATTTGTTCAGCAGTTCATGCACAATCATTATACAAGTTGTATGCAAATTTGTTGCTTGCATTTTCATTTTTCCCACCTATAAGTGTCACACTGCATGGCGCTTTGCGAGTCGCTTCAGACTCTGCCCTTAAATTGACCTACCAAGTTATGTGACAGATGATGTGAGGCAAAGTTATATTACTGGCTGATTGACGTATTTTTTAATTATGCAATTGTCGTTATATTGTCAAAGAAATGGCATGCAAAAGACAATTTTTAGGTTGTACTTATAGGGAGTACTTATTTTGTACTACATTTTAATAAATGTAATAAATTATTTATTTGCCTTTCAAAATAAGACTAGTTTGCAAAAGCAAATTCATTAATGTATATCAAAAACCTGTAGTATATAGCGCTCTTTAGCACTGGTGCGCGTTTCAAACTTTTCTACCAATTAAATTTTGGAATGTATGCACTGAAAGAAGGATAATAATAATAATTCTGACAAAAACACAGGGTTCCCAGCACTGCATGCTTAGACCGCTTAATTACAATCCATGCAGCCTTTGCAACATATCTAGTATCCCTGCTTTTTCACGGAAGTACTGTATAGAGCCCGTGTGTGAGGTTTCTCACACCTTTGGCTGAATTGACATACATGCACAAGCCCAAATTAAAGCTGTGGCATCAGCAGTTATACTGGGTCCATTCCTATCCATCCACTGACCACAGTTGAGAGGCAGACTGCAGCGCAGGGGCATTTAATTCTCAGAACAGATATTAGTAGGCTGAAGAATGTCTTATTCTGACGCCCTAATGAGGTGATTTTGCATTGTTGAAAGAGCAATAATTGTGTTGTTGTGTAACAGTGACTCACCTGAGGAACATTTGAGGAACTAAATCCTTATGAACCAACCCCTTCGCCATGCAAACAAACACAGCTTTACCTTTGCACGAGGAGCAATGGATCATGAAGGGCAATGTTTAAGGGCTGCTTGCTATTGCTTTATAGTGCAACTAGTTTAAACTTAAATATAAATGTATTGAATGGGTACTCCTTAAAGGTATTATGTTCAGTGTTTTACTCATGTACTTCCAAACCTGTATGCATTTCCTTCGTGTGTGGAAAAAAAAAAAAAAAAAAAAAAAAAAAAAAAAAAAAAATAAATAGATATATATATATATATATATATATATATATATAATATTTTGAAAAGTTGTTTCAGATTTTTGGACTGTTTTCACTTCTAAAGATTGCTTGGTCTGTGCATATTTCTCTCCTGATCCAGACGAGACAAACTTTTCACTAGAAAAAGCAATGTTACGGATAAGATACTCATAATTTAGTTGGAAGTTATTAATGATGGATTTGTTTATTACAAACACACATCTTTTCACTTTACAAGATGTTAATTGATTGACTCAAGTTGTGTTGTAGATTATTGTGATGTTTTATCAGCTGTTTGGACTGTCATTCTGACGGCACCCATTCGCTGCAGAGGATCCATTGGTGAGCAAGTGATGTAATGCTACATTTCACCAAATCTCTTTTCCGAGTAAGAAACAAACAAAAGGGAGAGTAAAACTTTTATTTTGTGTAAACTATTCCTATAAGAATTCATGCTAAATTTTCTTCCACGCGTATGCATGCTTATATTTTTGTTATGATGCATACTTGCATACTAAAACGGCAGTTTGAAGTGTCAAATACCTTAAAGCTGCATAGGTCATAATGAAAACTGAAAGCCAGATTTCAAAACAGATTTTCAAAACAATCAGTTTTAAGAGGATGCGCGTATACTGTTTTAAAAGTTGGCAACTGTTGTCCTGGTTGGAAGTGATTTCTTGGAAGAGCAGCCCTACTTATGTCAGTGGGGGTCTATATTGTGCTTGTTGGCCCCTGGTTCATTGAGTTTGCACTGGCCCCGGTGGCAAACACAGCAAATTGATGTCCCCCACCATGCAACCATGCAGCGTGCTGCCGCCATGCACAATTGTTACGTTTGTCATGCTAATAGATACTAAATCCCCTATTTGCGACAGCTCAGTTGTTGGTGACCGTCCAGCTTTGCTGTGTTGTTTTGATGCAATAGCATGAGGAATGTTTCAAGCATTGTGAAGCTGATCCCCCCCAGGCCTTTCACTTTTTGGCTGTGTGCATGGAGAGCACAACCGTGCCATTCCATTTCTCCGGCATGCTTTTGCATTAATTTATGCATGCTGCAATTCAGGGCATGGAATCTCCACTATACTTCTATGCAATTCACAGTCTGCAAGATGGCAAGCCTGCATTCCAGTCTCTGTATCAATGAAAGCAGTACATTGCATGCGTTTTCTAAACAGCTAAGCTGTGTTTAATGGGGTAATGTCAAGCCTGGGAGTGTCCTCCTGCTGAATTGCTTGGGAGTGACCAGTATGATGACTCTGTTGGCTCTCTGGGAGGCCCGGTCTAGAGGCCCCTCTCTGTCTGTCTTTTTTTTTTTTTTTTTTTCTATCTTTCATGCTCTCGCTCTTTCGCTTTCTCTCTCTCTCTCTCTCTCTCTCTCTCTCTCTCTCTCTCTCTCTCTCTCTCTCTCTCTCTCTCTCTCTCTCCTGTGGGCCGTGAGCTATGCTGGGTTGCAGGAACTGCATTCTGACATTGATCCATCTTATTGTAGACTTCTGAATAATTGACTACTTTTAGGGTTTTCTGTTGAAGGCCGCCAGGGTGTCTCTTAACCTTAGCATTACTAACAGTATTGCTTTCCAAGAAAGGGCTGCCTTTAGCTTATTGCAGTCAAGGTGTGAAATACATGTCTAAAAAGGGCGGAGATTACTTTCTCGAATGCCTCATATTTGGACGAATAGTAGTTGGTTTTTCAAACGCAATCCAAAATTTTTACCCAAATGATGCATTTCTTGATTAAACGATTTACGCATTATTGTCATCCTTTGCAGTCTTCTTTTTTTTGTGATGCAGTTAAAAATCAGATTCTTGTAAATTCTTATAGTCACATAAAATAATATATAAGAACACACTTCCGTTCATATATTTTTTTAAGAAAATAATACTTTTATTTAGCAAGTGTGCTTTAAATTGATCAAACTTGGCATTAAAGACATTTATAATTTATAATTTCAAAAGATTTCAACAATGCTTTTGAGCTTTCTGTTCATTACAGAAACCCCCCAAAAAAATAAAAAATAATATTGCTTCCACAAATATATTGAGTAACACGACTGTTTTCTTGAGCATCAAATAAACATTATAATGATTTCTGAAGGATCATGTGACACTGAAGACTGGAGTAATGACTCCTGAAAATTCAGCTTTGCCAATACAGGAATAAATTGTTTTGAAGTATTTTGAAATAGAAAATGGTTATTTTAAATTGTAATATTTTACAATATATTACTATTTTTACTGTATGATCAAATGATTAATTTTGATCAAATAAATGCAGCTTTGGTAAGCATAAAGATTTTTCAAAAATATAAAAACTTGCAGAACCCAAAATGTTTGAACGGAAGTGTAAAAAAGTGATTCCTGTTTGTAATTGTGGAATTAGTTGTGCAGGCAAAATAATTATTGTTATTTATTATTTTTATTTTTTGGAATTAAATTTATTTTTAGATGTTCTAGAACAGGGATCTCCAACCCTGCTCTAATACCAACCCAGAGCTACCTTCCTGCAAACTTCAGTTCCAACCCTGCTCTAATACACCTGCATGTAATTTAGTGGTCGACCGATATATCGCTATGGCCGATATATCGCTATGGCCGATATATCGGCCGATATTTGCCAATTTTCAAATAGTCACGGGACTAATTTTACAGGGGGTCGTTAGAGAAATTTGTATTTCACAGACGTACTTGGTGATTTTAATCCCGTCCGAATCTGCCACATCTGTGTTTTTTTCTCACACAACTTCTGTAATAATTCCAGAGCAAATTACCTACTGTGATCCTCTGAGAAAAATAATCCCATGCGAATGTCTGTGTTTGTCGGCGATATTTTATTTCACAACCGGTTATCTTGTGTGTTTTTGCCAACGAGAATTACCGTAGATGCTCTTACCGCACGCATGTTTGATATATTTGCTTCCTGGTAAAGAAACAATAAAAATAATAAAATCAAGAGCCAGATCACGTAAACTGTTAAGACTGGCTATTGTAATATCAGTGTCAGGTAAGATACTCACATTTATTAATTATCCTAATAACAAAATAATTAAATAACAAAAGATGCCTACCACAATAAAAAAAAAAAAACATTTTACTACAAAAAAAAAAAAAACAAAAAAAAAACTAAAGTAACCACACATTAACATGGTTTTGCTATAGCCATTTATCTTCACCATGATATTTGTGTGATAATACTAATGGTAATCAATCCAAATGACTATACGCACTGCATGCATACAGAGTGTGTGATCTCTGTGACGCCCAGATAACAGACCCTCCCACCTCTGTAATAAACACAGAGATGTTAGTCCCATCTAAATTGGTACATGAAAATCGCAGACGTCAGGTGGTAAACGTAGTTTTGAAAACTAGTCCCATCCGAATAGGGCTTAATACGGATAGAAATCTGTATAATAATCAGATAGAACGGTTAAACAAAGGAGTTATTGTATACAAAAAGTATTATAACGATTGGTTTTATATTATTAGTAATAGGAAGGCAAACATTATAATACCCATTATAATATAATTTGCCGTCAGCATTAAGCAGATACGCATTTATATAATTTAAACAAATCTTTGAATGGCCAATGAACATTTAATTTCACAGACCTTGCAAACTTAGTCGAATCCAGCTGTGAGATCTTGTGAAGTGTGCATGTATCCAGCATGATCACGTCTTCTCTGCGTGACGGTTGGTCCGTGTGAATTTAATGCTTTAAACTTGATTCAAATTATGGTGCGCTTTATGCATATGCCCACTGCCATATTTATGTCATTTTCTCTGTGTGCTGTATGTAAAAGGGTTACCCTGGCTTTATTTGAAAAATGATTCCCAATGCACACAAACTTCCCAGAATAGTGAGTGCCCTGTTGTTTAGTGTTTACTTCCTTTTTAATTATATTTTTATTAAATATTTATTTATTTGTGAAAAATACTGTTTATTAATGTTTAATTAATGTTTAATTTATTTTACACATTTATTTTTTAATCCATTGTCAAATGATTTCAAATTTCTTAAATATTAATAAAAAAATAAAAATATATATATCGGCTTTATATCGTCTGTCAGCCCCCGTGCTTTCCAAGATATCGGCATCGACGTCGGCTGTCAGAAAACCAATATCGGTTGACCACTAATGTAATTGACACGTAGCCCTGAAAACCACAATTAGCTGGTTCAGGTGTGCCTGATTGGGGTTGGAGCTGAATGTGCAGGATGGTAGCTCTCAGGTAGCAGGGTTGGAGTCCCCTGCAAGTGTACAAAAATTTCTTGCACCACGAAAGATTAAATTGCATACAGTACCCACACTCCTGCACCAATGAAGGTACTGGTGATTAAGCTATTGTAGAGAGTGATTGCGTCATGTATCCTTATTTAAAAAATGTGTATTTACATCACCCAAGGGAGGCCCCTTCTCTGCAGGGGGCAGTAAATCGCTTTCTGTTGTCATCCAGTGAAGCCAAAATGTGTTTGATATTAAGTCGGCCCTTAATTGGCCCCACGTGCACAGTTGTGAAAACACTCTCACATGCAGGAAATAATCTCTTTCTGCAAATGACAAGACAAATTCATTCTGCGGTGCAAAATGATTCTTCTTATGCTGGTGTCTGTACAAACTGACTATTATGAAATTTATGGTTTTGTTAAAGCCTTACAGATTTTGTAATAAAGCTTCTAACATTCAATATGCTTTTCTGAAATTGAGGAATGATTTGCAGAAGGCTGCAGCTTGGGTCTTGAATTTAAAAAGGTTGTCGTGATGGTTTCTAATGCCCGTGTTTATGTTAAAATTTCTGTTTGATTTTCAAAATGGCTATGTCACAACCAATTATTCTATGTGTGCAGAATAAAATTTTTTGCATCTCATACCAACCACTTAGTGTGACTGCGGCAGTGTTTCATGGAAGATGTCAGGGCAGAGATTGAGTGTCAACAGCAACAGGTCGAGGACTCCACCCTCTGGTAGCACGTTGCCTTGCTCTAATTCTGCCAACCGGATCATGCATCGTGGAATTGGGACGCCTCCCGGTATCCTCCCATGCTTGGAGGAGAATATCATCAAAAACATCATGGCTTATTATTTCAACTTGTTTGCTGTCAGAATATGCATGCACAATTATTAGATTGCAATTAAAAGTAGATTTATGTGACACTCACATCACTAGCTGTTCCCTATCACAAGCTTAATACATCTGAAATGAGAGCATGTAGTATAGGCATGCAAAAATTGTTAGATTGCAGTTAAAGGTACATTTATGTGCCACTAAAATCACCAGATGTACATGCAAACATTACTGTTTTCAAACAGGTTGGTTTATTGAGGCATTGTTGCTCTTTGGGGTTGGTCTGCTATCACAAGCTTCATCTATCTAAAATGGTGGCATGCAACATGTGCATTCAAAAATATGTGCACACAAAGCATCACCAAATGCACTTGCAAAAATAACTGTTTTCAAACAGGTTGGTTTATTGAGGCAGTGTTGTTCTGTTGGGCTCGTTTCTTATCCTAAAATACATGCATCTAAAATAGTAACATTCGATGCAAGTGTGCAAAAATTATTAGATTGCAGTTTACAGTTAAAGGTAAATTTATGTGCCACTTACTTCACCAATTGCACTTGCAAAAATAACTGTTTTCAAACAGGTTGGTTTATTGAAACAGTGTTGCTGTTTTGGGCTGGTCTTCTATACCAAATTGCATCCATGCACCTTATCAGTCAGACAGTGTGCAGTTGTGTACAAATGCTTTGTTAAATGGAATTACCTGTTTAAGTTTGAATTCATAACATCTACAGTTACAGCAATATATCAGAATGAAGTTATACACTGTGGAAAACATCTCTCAACAAGCAGTCTGTCAGAGCTTACACGGCAAACCACACAAAGCTGTATGATCTACCTTAAAGCATTTTTTATGAAGTGCTCCCAATTTAGTTTGTGCACTTTCCTCTCCAGCTCCCTCTGTGGTCCCTGCCATTCAAATGCATAATTTACATGTTTTTACAAAAATGCAAAAATACTTTTTTTTTTCAGTACCACAAAGTCACTCTTTGAGGTTTTCAGTACTGCAGCACCACACCCCCCCAACAAAAAAGTGTGTGTGTGTATATTTTTTCTTTCTTTTTTTTTTTTTTCAGTTGTTTCAGCTGTTTTTTTTTTTATTTATTATTAAAGGCCTTTTATATATATATATATATATATATATATATATATATATATATATATATATATATATATATATATATATATATATATATATATATATATAAGATGTCTCTTAAGATCATCAAATCTGCTTTTAATTGATCGGAATTACACTAAAACCAATAATATTGTGAAATAATTTTTATTTCAGGATTGCACGGTGAATAGAAAGTTCCAAAGTTTGTACATTTGTGCATTTGCTTTTTTAAAAAAACTTTTTTTGTCTCTGTAGATTTTATTATATTATGTTAGTAATTATATGATTTATATTAAGTTCTAAAAATCCTTACTGCCTTCAAACTTTTGTATGTATAATAACATTTTTGGGCCCTATCATACACCCGGCGCAATGCGGCACAAGTGTTTTTGATAGTTTCAGCCCCTTTGCAGTTCTCATTTTCCCGTCCTGCGCTGCGTTGTTTAAATAGCAAATGCATTTGCGCGCCCATGGGCATGCTGGTCTAAAAAAGAGGTGTGTTCAGGCGTATTGTTGGCACATTGCTATTTTGAGGAACTGAAAATAGACTGCGCCATAGACCAACTCAAACCTGGTCTAAAGTCTGGCGCAATATTTTTTTTGTCATTTAAAGTGCGCGTTAGTGATATGCGCCTATAGGCGCGTGCACTTTGCTTATTACACACACAGGGACGTGCAGCAGCACACAAACATTTAAAAAAAATTTAAATTACATTCTGCCATGTAAAAAGCGAATCTGCCATGGCGCAACTGGCTTTTAAAGGGGATAGGAGATGAGACTCTGATTGGTTTAAAACACCCATTACTCATTAAGAGAATAGGGACAACCTTCTTAGACCATGCGTCTGGGTGCGCTGACCATTTCCCATCATTAAACTAGCAAAAGTGGATTCGGACACATCATACGCTTAGATCGTTAAAATAGGTCCCTTTTCTTTTTTTCTTTTTACATTTTTTGCATCCTTTAACCAAGCATATTTTCAGCCACTGGCTTTTATCTGTGTCTGAGGATGACATGTCATTCCTGGACTGTCTCTGTAAGTGGAAAGCAGTACAGGATGCACAGTGAGAAGCAGTGACGACATTCGTTCTAAAGCAGTGTTCCCAGCTGCTGTAACCCAAAGGGTCTTCCATCTTTGGAAGTATAGAGTGTCTTACAAACAGCCAGTGCAGTCAGAGGGGCCAAACAACCGGCAGCCCAAGAGAAGTTATTTTCAGCAGCCCTCTCCTGGGTCCCTGAAATTCCATTGAAAAACTCTTGGGATTGTTGGAATTCGGAGTGAGAGTAGGGTAGTGAAGGACTAGAACTGCTTGACTTGGGTTTTGTGGATGGTAAACACGGTCCTGGGCAGACGACCACAAGTCAAACAAGCTACAGCTAGGGGTCTCAGGGGTCAGTAAAGTTCATGTTACACCATAGCGCAAAACACGACGGCAATTGTGCCTGATTCACATTGCTAACGGTCACCTGAGGCCAGGTGCTAAAGGATTGCCCAGACATTAGCAATGACAGTTCTGTGCCAAGCCCTCTCTGGTGCAAATGAAGCAATGAATTAGGCATTTGATGTATTTAAACATGTTTTGAAGATTTTGCAAGCATTTTCTGACATACCTGGAAACTGTGTGCTTTTCATTACGTTAGAAGGCTGAGTTAGAATAAAATAAAAAAATAACCACAAATTGTGTAGTTGACAATTTACTTCTGTGCTTGTTGAACAATACCTTTGTTTCCTGCCAATACTGCATGATTATGTAATCTATTGATCTTTTTTGCCCTTTTCTCACTAAGCATGCACTTTCACATGTACTGATATTGTGTGCTTTCGGTCCCGTGTGTGGGCCCCCCCCCCCCCCCCCCCCCCTTCTTGTTTACTGCTATGGGAACAGTGTTTTTTTGGTCAGCCTTGAGTTTGGCCTACCTTAAAAAATGTAATGCATTTTGTTATAGGAAACTAAATCTATTAAAAATAGTTAATCATTCATTGAAATAAAGCTTTTGGGTAACACTTTATTTTAAAGTGTCCTTGTTACACGTTGCATGTAATTACTATTATAATAACAATTAATTATGCATAATTACATGCAAGTAGCCCTAAGCCAAACTCTAATCCTAACCTTAACCATAAGTAAGTACATGTAGTTAATTAATATTACTAAGTACTTGTATGTATAATTACACTATACCTAGGACACCTTAAAATAAAGTGTAACCAGCTTTTCATTGACTGAAATAGAAATAAAGCATATATATATATATATATATATATATATATATATATATATATATATATATATATATATATATATATATATATATATATATATATATATACTGTAATACAATAGGCTATAATATAAGTAATTCTACAGTAACACTGAGTTTGATACTTTTTTTTGTTCAACAAAAGTCATTGTGCAGAGTAATTTGCTATCATTGTTGCATTCAAAAGGTTTAGTGCAAGTTAAATAAGTCTTGTTATAAATAATCAAGATTTATCCGTACTGTTTCTAAACAAATGCATAGGTATGTAGGCATAAACTTTGATATTTAGCTTTTTTATTTTTGAGTAATGTTACATTCTGTTGTAGTTTTCAATCCGTTCAGTGAATCCATCTTTTTCTGCATTTTTGCTGCACAAAGCAATGCTAATGCACAATAACGTTGTTGTAATTTGCTCGCTTAATTTAATATTGCTAGCAAAATCATTGCAAATATGGTGACTAGTCAATATGTTGCACAGCCCTAGTTTGAACTTTGCATGGTCTTTCAGTTGTACACTTTGTACAGCGGTTCTGTTCAATAAGAAACCTTATTTATCTCCGTTATGCAAGCAATAATTGCCAACCACTTCAAAAACAGAATTTATTTACAAACCGAGTTCATTTATGTGACCAAAATAAATGCAACATGTGTTTATCTGCATGCATGTGTTTAGTTCTTCTAGATGCGGTTGGTAATTTTCATGGTGGCTTCAGCATGGATGAAAGAGCTTCTCCAGTGTGTTCAACAAGCCGCAACATGTTCCAATAGATAGAGCCGCCTTTGCATCTCCCTTTACGTTTTGTCTGTACATTGACACATTTAAATTGCTGTAGGCAGTAGATTCGTTATAGTCCTGGACTGTTTGCCATTTTACTCGGCTCAACTTTGTCACATCGCCAACGTTCACTCATGCTGCTTCGCTAATTGCCAACTCTTGATAAAAACAAATGACTTCTGGTCGCTTTATGGCTATAATTGCAGTAGTTAATGGGAACTTTTCACTGGGAGCATTTTGACATGGAAGGGCACTTGTTATATTTGGAGTACCTGAAGTGGCTGTTTTTACTGCTTATGCAACAGTATTCACAAAGTTAGCAAAGTCATTAACTGAGACCAGCCTTTTCCCTTCATCGCTGATGTGATCAGACTGAAGAAAGCTATCGGGTTTCGGCCTGTAATGTGTCAGCATGTGTGATTTTAAGGATTAGAGCTTTCAACACGGAACATTGCTCGAGTCGGTTGCTAGGGAGTGATTTCCAGTTGGGGTGTATTTTGGCAGTCGTTATCGGCGATGTACTTTCTGCAGGAGGCGTGCAACAGTTTTGTGGTTTAGTACCCTCACTTAAAAAGAGTTTGGAGTCCTTGGTGAGGTTTTTTTTGAGTGTCAGCTTTCTGTTGCTATTGTTGTGCATGTAAAGGCAGGTGGGAGAGGTTCAGAACAACTCTTTTGCCGGTAACAATAGTGTAATGGGCATACAACAGGACTGTGGGTGAAGGTTGACAATTCACAACCCCCTTCTCATGCTGCAGTGGCAAATAGCTGCTCGCATTTTATGTAGAATTGTGACAATATGGGAAGTGTCTCTGCTTTTGTTTCCTGTCTGTGGGCTCATGGTGTGGTCAGGATTTTTCTGAAGCCACACCTTTTGCAGGGTTTCTTTCTCGGGTAGTGATCTGTGCAGCCATTGAATATTTGTTAAGAACATTATTCTGTTTGCTTGAGCAGCCAGACACCGCAAGTTTGGCTCAACCATATATTTATTGCCTCCAAACCCCCCCTAATTTTGATTAAATGTAAATTTTATTTGGTCATTTTTTATGTACTTAATTTTAAATACATTACTGTGGTAGTATCACAGAAATGGCACATTTCTACTTTAATACCTAAAATTCAGTAACACCAATTTTTTTTAAGTAAATGTAAAAAAAAAAAAAAAAAAAAAAAAAGGATTAAAAATTTTAAAAAGATAAATATAAGGGAAATTTCTCAATACCAATTTTTATAACCAACAGCTAAAACTAATATACTATTAAACTTTATTTGAAAAGCTAAATATTAATCTTAATATTCCAAAAATTAAAACAATGGCATGTACAATGCCAGCATTTATTGATTAATTTTAAATGAAAATAAATTTAAATTAAGCGTAGTTTTAAGAATTCAGATAGCTAATTTAAAAAATATATTTTTGTATTAATTTATGAAGTTTGAACCTTTTCAGACTATGTGCAGACACATGCACGAGCATTTAAAAGCAGACACCTATGAGTCAGACAGCATTTAGGTACTAGATTGAGAGCTGCTGATGCTTCACAGAGGCTGATTGTTTCATTTATCTTTTTAGCATTTGTTGTCATAGAAGTACAGCATCTGACATCCTTATCCAAGCACAACTGTTGATATGTATTGAAGTAACCCATTCAGCACACATTATTCCTATTGTTTGCATTTAGCAGACTGGAATGAGTGAGTCAGGTGGGTGTGGGCTGTTCAGGTGGCATCAGGTATGTGGATTGCCCCACTCTGGTGTCACTCATGACGACGGGTCCCGCCTGTGGATGTAGCACCTCCGATCTGCTCCAGATGGAGAGAATGCACCTGGTCTTGCCATCTCGCCTCCCTCTTTCCCACTTGCACTCTCTCTCCTCGCACTCTCTCGCTCTTTCGCATTCACTCAGCCAGGATCTGGAGCCGCTTGCGCTGTCTGACCGTAAGTGCTCATCCGATAGGGAATCTCGGAATTCCATGGGGAGCAGAAATAAAGGAAAGGGCTCTATATCCCTCGGGACGGTTTCAGAATGCCTCTTTTGTTTAGACAGGCCTTTTGAGTTTTTTATCTCACATAAAGCTTTTGTTGCAAGACTTTTGTTTTTTCTCTCTTGAAAGGATCTTTTTACTAACAAATGCAGAAGGTCTTGACTGACTTTTTTCTTTTTTCCTTCTCTCTGCAGGTAAAAAGAAGCCACCACTCAAGCTTCCAAAAGAGGTGTTTGAGAAACCCCAACCTGCTCCTACGTAAGATTTTATGCAGATTACAGTGCATTGATTACGTTTTAAGATAATTAAGCTTTTTTAATGTTGCCACAAGCACGTCTAATTAAGGCTAGCTTTAGTTAGTGAGTCATTTACCGTGTCAGACAACGACAGTCAATGGGATTTCTTTGTTGCACAGACCCCCGAGAGACCTGGACTCCAAAGCCTACGTTACTATTGGAGATAAGGTGTGTTTCATCATCCTTTCTTTAATTCAGAAGGAGAATCTTGTGTATCTTCATCTTTATATATTTATACCTTTTTTACCCTATTTGTCTCCCGTCTTATGTTTTTTCACTTTTCATTTTTGTTTTTAACAAATTAATCTGCATCAATCTGTTCATGGCAAAAAACAACAACAACAACAAAATCTAGCCTCTATGCTGCAGGGTTTCACTTTGCCTGCATCCCTTCCTCATCTGTATTATAAATCACTATGAGAGGAACTGTCCTTGGGTCACCTGTATGCAAAGTGTCATTGTAATTTGCATTCCAGTTCTAAGGTGATAGACATATCTTTTCAGATGTCATATTTTACTTTGCTTTTTATGGTGATGCAACTCCTGTCCCGGGCTTGATACGAAAGCTTGGCTTGGTGAAAGACCGGCGGGTTGTAAAGAATGGCCCAGTGCACATTACAGCCCTTTTGAATACGTCTGATTGTAGGCAGCCTGGAATGCACTTTACTGCCTCTCAGGCTGTAAAATATTTATTTTAAACTCATCAAATAAGTGGAATTTTCCATTGGAAAAAAATTAAGGCTTTTTGTCTTACAACCAACCCAGAAGAGTAACTAACTTTTTTGATGAAGTCAGGTTGGCACGTAAGAGTTTTTGTGAAGAATTTCTGAGGAGCTGGGTTTGTTGCCTCAAGGTTTAAGGTGTTTGCTAGTGATAGCGAGCTGATACAGGGATAGGAAAATGTTATCTGGAATAGTGTGCTTCCATTCTTCATACCTCATCGGAAGCAATCAGCTCGTGCTCATTTGTGCATTTTTTTTTCTTTTTAGATGTCCTTCAGACTGTCTGTTTGGAATGCAGGCTTCATTTTGTTTCCTTGTTTGTTTCCATTGTGTGTGCATCAATTTCCCCATTCATAAAGTTCATATAATACCTTTAACTTGTGGTTTTTTTATTTTATTTTTTGCGAACAGAACTTTGTGGTGAAGGCAGATGATTTGGAGCAGATTGGAGAGTTGGGGCGAGGGGCGTATGGCGTGGTGGACAAGATGAAACACATCCCAAGTGGAGTAATAATGGCAGTAAAGGTGAGTCCATACAGGCCTATACTAGCCAGACTCATGTGGGGTATATTGCTGTAATTAAACGTCTCAACTCAAAATTTATTAAACTTCAGAAAATTAGTTGTCCTGCTTGTAGCATTTTCCTAGCATTTCTTTAAATAATATTTGCAGTGCACATCTATATTTAAAATGCTGTTCAGTATAATAATAAACCAGTAAGCCTAAAGTGACTTGTTGCTTTTATAAAACTTTAGTAACAATACAAGGTCAGTAAATTAAATTTGTTAGCATTAATTGCTGAAATAAAGTAATTTACTGCCAAGTAATTTGGTTCTAGTGCTGTGTACAGTTGCTAAGCAACCTGGTAACTTGTCCTGTTTAGATAGAATGTACTGTTAGAGGTGTGTTTATTAACATTTTACAACTACCTTGGAACTGGCTTTGAATGGCTTATCCATTCTATCATAACTCAGTTTTTGTTTTATTTTGTTCAATCAGCATAAAATGTTTCAGAAAATGTGTAAAAAAAAACAACAACATAAGTTAAGCAATTTAAGTTAATCTTCCTTAAGATAACCTTTTTGGTTATTTTTGTCCTTAATATTTTTATTTTCATTAAAACATTTATTAAGCTATTCATAGAAGATATAAACCACTGTTAAAAAGTTTTGGGGGTCGTAAGAATTTTAAAATGTTTTTGTAAGAAGTCTCTTACGCCCATAGTGGCGGCATTCATTTGATGAAAAAGAGTAAAACATTAATATTGTGAAATATTATTACAATTTAATAATAAATTGTAATAATATAACCTTTAAAAACCACAACAAATTCCTTGTGTGTTTGTGCACACCTGGCGAATAAAGCTAATTCTGATTCTGATTTAAAATAACTGTTTCCTGTATGATACATTTAAAAAAAAAAAAAAATATATATATATATATATATATATATATATATATATATATATATATATATATATATATATATATATATATATATATATATGTGTATATATGTATGTATATGTATATATACATATACATATATATGTATGTGTATGTATATGTATGTATATATATGTATATGTGTATATATATGTATGTATATGTGTATATGTGTATATATATATGTATATGTGTGTATATATATATGTATGTATATATATATGTATGTATATATATATATATATATGTATGTATATATATATATATATGAATGTGTGTATATATATATATATATATATGTGTATATATATGTATATATATATATGTATGTGTATATATATATATATATATATGTATGTATGTATGTATATGTGTATATATATGTATATATGTATATATATATATGTATATGTATGTGTATATATATATATATATATATATATATATATATATATATATGTATATATATATATATATATATATATATATATATATATATATATATATATATATGTATGTATATATATATATATATATATATATATATATATATATATATATATATATATATATATGAATGTGTGTATATATATACGTTTGAAAGCAACAATAAATAAATGTACATATATATATGTATATTTATTAGACTGTGTATATATGTGTATATATGAATATATATGTATGAATATATATATATTCCTGTGATTAGCAGCTGAATTTTCAGGAGCCAATATTCCAGTTTTCAGCGTCACATGATCCTTCAGAAATCATGTTGATACACTGATTTTGATGCTCATGATTCATTTCGTCTTATTAATGTTGAGAACAGTTCTGCTTCTTAATATTTTTAAACTTTTTTCAGGATTCTTTGAGAAATAGAAAGTTAAAACGACAATTATTGAAATAGAAATCTTTTGTAACATTAAATGTCTTTGCTGTCAGTTTTCATCAAATAAATGTGTCCTTGCTGAATAAAAGTATTAATTTTAATTTAAAAAAAAAAAAACACTTTGTTACCTTTTTATTTTTCTTAAAACATTTTTCAACTTAAGGCGAATTAAGTGTCCTTCTCCTAGAAAGTATATTCTGTGACATTACAGTATTAGACAAAACTGTAACTGTATGTATTTCAGCACTTTTTGAATGCTTTGTTCACCAGCTTCCAGGACTGAAACTATCATTTTCAGAATTTACAATATTATTGCTCGTTTTCCTGACCCATTTTATTCTACAGCGAATCCGGGCCACAGTAAACACACAGGAGCAGAAGCGGCTGCTAATGGATCTGGACATCTCAATGAGAACAGTCGACTGCTTTTATACTGTTACCTTCTATGGAGCCCTGTTCAGAGAGGTACAGTAAACACCGAACACAGTAAATGCTCTGAGCAGTCATCTCTTTTACCTGATAGCATTTGTAGCTGTTTTAATACTAGAGTACAGAGTGGTAATTGCACAGACTAAAGGCTGAGCAAGCCCAGTTATCTCAATCTGTGTCCTTATAATGTCTCGACACCACTGTTGTTCTTTGATTCAAAAGAAAATTCCACAGGAAGTCCTACAATGGGAATGTGTTTAGTCATTTCCTGCTGTCTAATTTTTATGTCAGGTTGTTGTTGTCATGTCTGAAATCCCAGCTCTAACCTGATTGGCCCATTGTGTTGTCAGGGTGACGTGTGGATCTGCATGGAGCTGATGGACACCTCTCTAGATAAATTCTATAAACAGGTGCATGAAAAGGGTATGACCATCCCAGAGGACATCCTGGGAAAGATCACCGTTTCTGTAAGTGCCACCGGATTTTCTGTCTATATTGAGCAAAAAATAGTACATGAGATGTCTTTTTAATGCTGCTTATGTTTATTTTCTAATTGCATCCCCACTTCCTGAGCATTTACGATCATTTTAACACTGTGTAACTCTGAGCTCCTGCAGATCTGTAATGAGCCTGATGTTTTATATACCTGTTGTAGATCGTGAAAGCATTGGAGCATCTCCACAGCAACCTGTCAGTGATACACAGAGGTGAGCTGCTGCTCAAATACAGTATTGTATATATGCTTTTTAATGATGCCATCAACTGAATTTCCTGTTGTCTTTCTCCAGATGTGAAACCCTCTAATGTCCTGATAAACATGCAGGGTCAGGTGAAAATGTGTGATTTTGGCATCAGCGGGTACCTTGTGGATTCAGTGGCGAAGACAATGGATGCTGGCTGCAAGCCATACATGGCGGTAAGCAAGAAGAAAGAAGAGTTGTATATTTAATTTTCTTTAATTTTTTTTTTTTTATGTACATATGTACATAATCATAGTCGGTTAATAACAGTATACACAAGAACATTTGATTCAATATATTTCTAAATGAATCTGAATATTTAGGGTTAGAATATTTATTTATATGCATTTGTTAATGTAAGTATTTGATAAATAGTAATTAATATAGTTAAATGGTCAGTTTTTATTTTATGTCTTTTAGGATCATAGAAACTGCAGAATGTTTTAAGTGGTATTTTAAGAATAAATAAAATATTTATTGAATAAATATTGAAACCACCTACTGTACTCGGTTATGAATTAGACATGAGCTGCTCACATTTAATGCAATATATTTCTAAATGAATCTAAATATTCAGGGTTAGAGTATGCATTTTTCTTATTTTGCATATGTTGCCTATATATGTGTGTGTTATACAGGCTAATAAAATAAAATTAAAAAGTAATACTTTTTTTTTTTTTTTTTAAGTTAATTAAAAACTTTTTTTTTATTAATTATAAGTATTTGCCAAATAATTTTGATATCTGAATGATAAAAAAAGATAGTTAAAATGTCAGTTTTTATTTGATATCTTTTTAAAGGGATACTCCACCCCAAAATGAAAATTTTGTCATTAATTTATTATTGGTTCAAAAAAAAAAAAAACATTCAAAAACACATATTGAGATATCGATAAAGTGTGCATGCTCTAGAGAGTTCTGCTCACAGAGCCAGTGTTCATGTAGCTCTGTATAAAGCTGTGAACGTTATACATCTGAATGAGAGACTTAAAGAGGAAACTGTAGTTAGAGCAAAAGTGACACATTTTCTAAAACTATTTCTCAGGCTTGCTTATCTCTCTAGACTACTTATGAAAACACTCTTCCTCTTTTGCTCACTATCAGCTTAATCAGTCATATTTCTTTCTCATTCACAGCCTGAGAGAATCAACCCAGAGACCAATCAGAAAGGCTACAACGTCAAGTCTGATATCTGGAGTTTAGGAATCACAATGGTACGTCTGAGTGACTTTGGATACTTTTAACACCTTAATGTTGCTTAATTGTAACACTTCATCATTATTATTTTTTATTTTTTTTATTTATGAGATTATGCAATATTATGTTTATTAAAGAGCTTACCAGATACTTAATGTGCACTCAAACTTTATGTATCAATATCAGGGCTGTCAGTTGATTTTAATATTTATTCACAATCACATAATGTTGTTATAACTAATAGGTTAAGATTTAAATTTGATTTGAAAGTTTAAGGCCACTTGAACAATATAAAATAACTTTGTTTTATATAATCTTACACATCCAAAAATGAATTTACATTTATATGAATGGCATTTTCTCTTGTCGAGCTTCAGTGATGATTAAATTTCACTTTGCAAAGCGTAAAAATTGCTTCACGTTGATTTGATTTATAAATTATCCATAAAAAGGGTCTTTCTCTGTTACTTGCTGATTGTTACATTAAAAAATAAAAAATCAGTGCTGCTTCCTCTGTTGCATGGCACGTCATGGTTTGTGATGGTTGTGTTGTGACGTGTGTTTTTCATCTTGTCAGATCGAGCTGGCCATTCTGAGGTTTCCCTATGACTCATGGGGAACGCCATTTCAGCAGCTCAAGCAAGTGGTGGAAGAGCCGTCACCCCAGCTGCCTGCAGACCGCTTCTCACCCGAGTTTGTGGACTTCACATCACAATGGTGGGCGAGCTGTTACACAGTTGCACACTTGCACATTAGAGCACAACAATAATGATTTCCAACTTTCCTTGGCTGCACCACAAATACAAAAAAAAAAAAAAAAAAAAAAATTATTTTCACTTAATATTACTATTACCTGGCCCTTTTTGGAGGGGACAACATTTTTTTTTTTTTTTTCAGTTTTTTTTTTTTTTTTTTTTTTTTTTACTTTATTCATCCATGATGCATTAAATTGATCAAAAGTTACAGTAAAATTGATTTTACATAGACAATCCTGGGGAAAAAAAGCATCAGTTTTTTTTTTTTTTTACAAAAATGTTTAGGAAAAAATCAGCATATTAAAATGATTTCTGCAGGATCATGTGAAACCTAAGTAATGGCTGCTGATTCATCACAGGAATAAATGACATTTTAAAATACATTCAAATCAGAAAAGTTATTTTAAATTGTAAAAAAAAAAAAAAAAAAATTACACAATATAATTTTTTTTGTCTCTTTTCAAAAATATAAAAAAAACTTATCATCAGCGAACATTTGAACAGTAGCATAAATCATTGTCCTGACATTCTCAAAGCACTAAACAAAGCTCAAAACCTTCCTCTCCAGGATGCTTTAGTGTTTTTAATAGAAATGCGATATAGTTACATTGAGTGACTGAATCACTGAACTCCGTTAGATCTGTAATACACATTTGTGATTACATCACCCAAGATGGATATCAATATGTAAATTCGGCCTATGAATTGACACAGGATGCTTTATTTGCTACTCGAGTATGTGGGATGATCATGACTGAATTCTGTAGAATTGCATTTCTCCGAAACAAACAATGCTGACACCACATTGTTTCGTGAAAGTGAAAACACACTCATTTTACTTAGAGACACATCAACACACACATACACACACACTATATGTACCTTGACTCTGCATTGTGTAGTTGGAAAGCGAACAGGATGTCGAAACCCTGATTGCATCCTCTCTGTCACATCGTGAGGGGAAGTACTCGAGGCCACAGTTTGCTGCATTGAGGTTTTTGTGTGTTCCTGCTCCGGTTCTGCTAATTCGTATTGCGTCTCTAACATACATGTTTTGCTTTTCCCTGATTGTGTTTCAGCTTAAGGAAGAATTCCAAAGAGCGGCCAACTTACACAGAACTAATGGTGAGTTAGATGGCTTTTTTTTTTTTTTTTTTTTTTTTTTTTTTTTTTTTTTTTTTGGTGAACAAACACTTCCCTGGATTGGCCTTTAGGTGTCAGACTTGTGCTTTCGATGCAGACTTGTTTGGTAGTTGACAGCAGTTTGACTTGCTGTATTTTATCCAATACTATTGCAAATAAAAATCTTGTGTGTGTGTATGTTTATGTATACACACACACACACACACACACACACACACACACACACAAACACATTCATTTTAGCATACATTTTCACTAATGGAAATAGTCTGGACAATATATTTTTTCAAAAAATACTATATATTTGCATAATACATAATAATATATATGTGTATATATATATATATATATATATATATATATATATATATATATATATATATATATATATATATATATATATATATATATATATATAAAACAGATGTATTATATTCCACTCTGCAGCAGCATTTTATATATAATATGATTTATTTAATATAATTTATAAAATATATATTTTTTAACATAATATCCATGTCCATGTTATTTGTGTAATGCACTAATACCTTTTATTTTAATTTTAATTTTTTTACAATTTTGCATTGAAATGTACATAAATTTAGTATTGATGTTTCAAATCTTTTTCGTACCCAGCAACATCCCTTTTTCACTCTCCATGACTCCAAAGACACCGACGTCGCTAGCTTTGTGAAGAGCATCCTTGGGGACTGAGAATGTCCCTCTCAGCAAAACTGATGTGTTGCCGCGGGGGGAGACGGGACTATTTCAGAAAAAGCACCAATAGCAAGAATAACACCTGTAAGATACGCCCACCTCAGCAGCCAACAATGCACAGGCACACAGGAGGGTCTGGGGGAAAGAACACCGAAACTGAGGGTGGGCGGGGCGTTTCCTAGCAACACACGAAGTAGGGCATGGGACGGGAATCTCAGCGTGTGCGTGCATTTATGTGTAGGTGCGTGTGTGAGAACAAGCACGTTTGTGTGAGAGTGTGTGTGAATTCTTCACCTGCCTGTATGTGCATACATGTGCATTAAAAGGTTTTACAGTCCCAAGTCAAACTTCATCTATTGTTCAATCTCAGTCCTCCTCCAGCTTTACCTCTCAATCCAAAAAGCAGTTTTAACATCAGGTGAGTCTATTATAGATGTCTGTTGAGTTTCCCCAGTGGCACTTCAGTGTAATTCTTAAAGTATTCAGAAATGTTACCCACCCCCACAACGTCCAGTTCTTCAATAAATATATATATATAAAAAAAGAGAGATAGAGAGTGAAAGTGGTATAGATATATTTATCTATTATCTAGATATGTATATACTCAAAAAAAAAATCTTGAATTTGTTAAATGAGTACATGAGGACAATATTCTGTGTTGGCTGTAAGGAGTGATGGTTATGAATGGAGCATCTTTCTTTTTTTCCTGATTTTGCAAAGACTGATTGGTACATTTGTGTTACTGAAGGCTAATCTCGGATCAGTTTATAAATGCTATTGTAATAGTGAGGGGCTAGGCCCATAGAGCGGTGCCTGAATCAGATGTCAATGGCCAGAAGTGAAAAGGCCGCTTTTCACATGCCCTCCATGAACTCTGTGTGTGAGTAAATGGGTGTAAACGCTTGTGTGCTTTATATGCTATTCGTCTAAACCTAGGTAATTTTGGGCAAAAGGTATCTAAGTCTGTTGGCTACATCTAGACCTCTCTGTTCTGAGCCAATCAAAAAATTCTCACTCTCTTCACTTGCAATCAAACTGGAAATTATTATATTATCATTATTGTTATTTTATTATTATTAATATTATTATTATACACCGTGCATATGTATTAACAGTAATGAGGTGCAGTTTCTGTATGTGTTGTAACTGCTGTTTTTCTCATTGGAAACTTGACAATTTCTTTTTAATTTTAAGGTGGTGTGCAGGTATGAGCGTGTGGTCATTTGTGAGAGCGCGTGTGTATACGTGTCTGCATGTGAGCATTATATAAAAGTCTGAACACACGTAGCTGAGAATTCTTTCAAAGCCTCACTGTGACCTTGAAGCCCGATTTTGTGCCTCTTTATTGACAAAAAAAACAACAAAGAAATCAAAAACACATACATTAAAACAAACTACAAAACCCACGCTGCTTTGTCATAAGACATGCTTTGCTTTCCACAGGCTTCAGATGAGGAGGGAGGGGGTCTGTTGTTTGCTTTCTGGGCTTCTGGTTTTATTCTCATATAATTTTTGTAAGGTGGAGATGATGAATGTGTAACGAGTGTGTGGGTTTTTTTTTTTTTTTTGGTTGTTTGTTTTGTCTTGTGACCACTGTACACAGAATTGATAACACTGCTGATTTGCCTGTAATCGTTATATTGTTTGATTCAAACATAAAAGTTCTCTTATATCTTCGCTGTTTCTTTTTGATATGCAACATTAAACATCAGGATTTTTTTTTTTTTTTTGGACAGTCAGTCTGAAATAAGAAATTTTAATTTCACCCTGGTTTTAGTGCATAATATTTGTATACTGTAGAATTAAATGGTCAAAACCTAAAAAAAAAAAAAAAAAAAAAAAAAAAAAAATTTTATTATTTGGGTGAAAACTGTCAAGGCCTGGGTTACATCACCCCCCCCCCCCAACCTTCCCCCATTGTGGCATTTTCATTATTTTTACATTTGTTGGATGACAAAAGAGTCATTTATACAGTGTGAATGAAATGTCAATTAAGTAGTAAATAAGTTAAAAAAAAAAAAATGTATGTTTGTATTGCCTTTATGATTACTTAAATATTTGCAGCATTTTAGTATAAAAAACAAAAATAGTACAAAAAAGAAAAATATGGATACCTTAATGTAAATAATCAAGAATGTGAATGTGAATTTTTTAAAAAAATAAAAAATTAAGGGGTTGCCGCAATGTGAAAAAAATATTTTATTCTTTTGAATTCAAATGTGACCTGGACATGTTTCCTTAAAATTCAACCAACAAAAAATGCAAACAAACATGTTAATGACCTCCTGAACCTTTTTTATTTTTATTTTTTTAGTTCTGTAGTCCTAAAAGTGTTATTCTTAAAAAAGATGACCGCTGGATGCCACCCAAATTTCTCCACTTCGTCTGCTTCATTCATCCAAATGAATGTTCCCAGCCATCGTATGTTATAACATAAGATGATAGAGAGTGGACATGACCATCAGATGACAGTATGAGTGAAAACATTCAGCACAAGCACTTTGAAAATGCTATTTTTCATGGCCAGTGGAATGAGAGATCTTTCATCTATACAATTCTCTTTATTTCTCCTAATTTATTCTACTTTCAACTGCTATTTTATCAGTTTCTTGTCACTTTGTCATCTTTGTTCAATTGAGAGGGGTCATTCAATGAAATGGGTAACATTAATGTCCTTTATGAGTTAAAAAAAAGAAAATACTCTAAATCAAAAGTGATGACAAATGTCATTGTTTTAATATAGACATTTTCTTTTAATGCATCAACAAAAATGACATTTCTGTGTATAGTTTTCAGATTTTTTTGTGTGTTTTTGAAAGAAGCCTCTTATGCTCAAGGCCGCATTTTATTTGATCAAAATACAGTAAAACAGTAATATTTGTAATTAATGCAAATTATAACTATTTTAAAGGAGCCGTATGTAGGATTGTGGCCTAAACTGGTACTGCAATCACTATAAAAATACTGTAGAGCGGTGTATCCCCTCCCCCTACCCCCTGACTCGAGGTTGCCAGATGAGCTGCAGGATTCAGCAGAAACGTAGGCTGCTTCAATGAGCTTCCAATGGCAATAAAAGAACAAAACAACACATCACCATTTTTTTTTTTTTCTGTTAATTATGTTTATGCTTCATGAGAGATATTTTGATAAGTAATTATGTATTTAAAAAAATTAACTAATTGTCATTAGTTATATAATCTTAAAAATTTATGCTCGTATGTGACAGTATAATCGTAAAGATGTATGCTCGTATGTGACAGTATAATCGTAAAGATTTATGCTCGTATGTGACAGTATAATCGTAAAGATTTATGCTCGTATGTGACAGTATAATCGTAAAGATTTATGCTGGTACATGACAGACAGAACGGTAACTGTTAGTCTAGGCTATGGTCTCAATTACGTTTCAAATTGGCATAATGGGCGTGCTAATGTTGTTTTCCTCAGCATAATGACAGAGAAACGGGCTCCTGTAATGCATTGCTAATGTTAGCATACGTCCATGTGAGTTAACGTTATGTTACTTTGCACAAACATGCATAACTTTGTTCGACTGTCATGAATATATGAAATGTCCATTGACATCAAGTACAAGTTAGCCAAGCATAGATGAATCTTACCTGTCCAGGAGAAAATTAGCAACGTTGGCGTCTGTGTTCAAGTTCTTCTCCGTTTTCAGCCGTCTCCATCTTTCAAAAGCATCTCCAATACAAATTCTGGTTTTATTTCGGACTTTGTCACGACGAATTTCTGAATTATAACGAGGACTTTTTGATTTAGTAACATTAGACATTTTTATCTGACTGGAGTTAGGGTAGGTTACAGCAAAGCTGGCAACACGGATCCCGCAACACTACTGACTTCGTGATTGGTAGATAGGTGGAGGGAGGCGCGTCAGGCCAAAACACAAAATGACAACATCAACATCAGTTGAGGGCTGCAAGTCCACTTTTTAAATGACAATATCCTGGCCGGACTACTGTTGTCAGTGATATAAGTATTTGAAGTGAACATGATTTCTTAATGTCTAGTGACACATCAGGGCCATTTTATGATTAATTGAAATAGATTTCTTACATACAGCTCCTTTAATATCATTTAAAATGTAATTAATGTGATTGCAAAGTTGAATTTTCATAAGTTATTTCTTTCATTAATCATAAATGCATATTTGGTGCTCAAGTAACATTTCTTATTACTAATATTAAAAACCTTGATTCTTTGATAAATAGAAAGTTCAAGAGAATATCAGTTAACATTTTAAAGTGTTACTTTTGATACATTTAATGCATCCTTGCTGAATAAAATAAATATTATGAAAAAGTTAAATATTTTTTAACATTTAAGAAAATTTATGAATAAATGCTGAGCTTTAGGATCTTGACTTGCCATCCCCGAATGCCCTCTGTGGTCACACTAATAAATTTCCCATTGATTTAGTCAATGTGACAAAAAGCTGTGCTGAGAACCCAACTTATGACCAACTCCACATCTCACTCTCTCAGGCAATACTCATCTTCACAGGTTGTCCAAAAGTCATCTAAGTATTTTTAGAGGTGGGGATGCAAAATAAGCATTATAAGCAAAGCCAGTTGTATATATCCTTTATTAATCAGTGCAACATGGAAAGAGAAGCAGAAAGGGGTTCTTTGATCAAAAATCCGCAGGAGGTCATCATATAATTATTATGCTTTGTGCTTGCTGTGGTTTGTCTATTCTTTCTCTCCTCTGCATGGTTTTTGACAGGAAATGGCGAGCCACACTGTAGGTGTCAAAAATTGTTAATTAAAGGGTTTCAGCCTTCCATGTGCGTATGTCTCTGTGTGCCAGCTCTGTGATACCCACATGCTGACTAAACTCATAATATGTCACCTGTACAGTACAATAAAAAACGTGCCCCGAGAACCATTGGTGAGTTCTCCTTTAACCAAGTGATCTCAGAAAGAATGAATCAGATGTGTTCATCTCCTCTGAATAGAATATAAGAATATGGCTTTAATTAATCACAAAGCTTTGTCTGCACATTGATGTGACTGATCCAATGAATCTCCACAGATAAAGAATTAAAGGAAATGTGAGGACATGTCTGTTCCTGTTCCGATGCCGTAAAACGAGTGGGGGAAATCACAGCGCGTCGGAAGGGGGTGCAGAGCGTGCAGGTTTCTATTAAAATCTGAAAAGCCTTCAGGTATTTAAAGTTCAAAAATGCAGTCAAATCTGTCTTCATGTCATAGAATGCTGGGAAGCCAGTTTGACAGAGCTTCCCAAGGTACCAGCTGCTCCTAATTTAAAGTAGTTCAATTACAGTCATTCATAAATGTTAATGAGATTATATAATTTATATGTAATTTAAAAATACAATGATGATGATACATGTAATGATTTATACATGTTTCATTTCATCTTTCAAAAACAATGCATCACAATTAGGTTGATAGTAAACAATTATTTTTTTAGAACATGTTAAATTCTATAATGAATATAATAAAATATATAATTTTAATACTTAAATTTAAGATTTATTTCAGTTTCCTGGGCAACATTTTTTTTTCATTTAAGTTTTATCAAGTCTAAGTTTTCATCTAATAGTTAGATTTTATTTTATTTCAGCTTTACTTCAATTAACACATTTTTAGTTATAGGTTTACTTAACAATAACGACACTCTTTTATGTAGGGCCTTAATCTGTACATTCACATGATTTACCTTCTCAAGTTAAATGTATAATTCATCTAAAAATAATATATATATATATTTTGAGATGTTGCATTTTTATTTATTTTTTGGTCCATGCAATGAAAGTCAGTGGGGTCCAGTGTTGTTTGGACATTATTCTTTAAACTATCCTTTGTGTTTTGCAGAAAGAAAGCATGCAGGTTTGGAACAAGATGAGGGTAAATAAATGATGGCAGGATTTAAAATTTTGGGTGAGCTTCCTTTTAACTTAAAGTTACTAGTGCTACTGCTTTTAGTTAGCTACTGTACACTCAAATCAACTTGTGTACAAAATGTTTTTATAGGCTACAGTGTGTACTGAACCTGGCAGTAAATGCACAGCAAGTTTGTTTTTTAACTGCCTTTGCTTTGTAGAAAGAGTAAAGTGAGTTTTTTGCTTGAGGACTTTTGGGGCCTTTTTTGCCTTTTTGTCAGCCTTTTTACCCTTATTTTATCCATGTTTATTTATTTATTTATTTTGCAATGCCCCTGTGGAGCTGAGGACAGTCACCAGTCATTCAGCAGGTTCAGAGGATGAAATAGAAGCTTTAACTTAATTTTATCCATGAATGAGACTGCAGCAATGAGAAATAAGGCAGACAGCATAACCTTTTGGAGTGTTTTTTTCCTCTTTGTTGAGAGAACAGATGTACGGACATGTATTTTTGCTGGTCTACACAGCTGAATATATTTTTGTGAATATTTAGATAACAGTTGACCGATTTTGTGACCCTAATGAAAGGGGCTCAAAAAAAAAAAACGGATTTTATCCTTTAGAAATGCCTGGTCTCATCCTATAATGAAAAAGACTGAAAAAGATAATCAAAATCCAATAAATTGAACATTAGACACATTTCTTTGCACAATTGTTTAAACAAAACATTCACCTATCACGGATTTTTTATTTTATTTGATTTTTTTTATTTGAATGGGGTTTAGGCTGCAGTCACATAGCAGTGTATACAGTAAAGCGGCCACATGAACTCATTGAACTTGTTGAGTCAGAATAAGAGTCAGTAAGAGTAGATGAATTCCTGCGGCCCTTGTTTGTGTGGCACGATATAACGGCCCCTATTTATGGACACCTGCTTTGATGCGTTGTGTGTTTTTTGACGCACATCCCTCGCCCCATGATCTTGAGCTAAATAATGTCCCGTTTGGATAGGGGATGTATTTATAGCATACTTCAAGGCCTCTGTTTCAAGATCTCAACATATTTTTCTTCACATACTCTCACAACTAAATCCAGCTAAAGGGCAAGAGGATCCATTCAATAATGGAGAACTTCACCTCTGTTAAATAAAAATATTATTTTCGTCACAAGTTGGTTTAATAGAGTTAGAGGAAAAGGAGAGTGTCTGTGTGAATAATTATAATTATAGCATTGATTCAGCCTTCCATGTTGTCTTTAGCCTATAATACAATTGAATTCTGTCGAAAGAAGTAAGAAATTAACAAAGCTGAGTGATTCCCACAAGCATTCTACATCACAGAAACCAATTAAAGGCCTTTACATTTTAAAATCAAGAGAAACAAAATCAGGCAAGTGTGTTTGAACAGGTTTTTTTTTTTTTCTTTTCCTTTTTTCTGTTTACCCACTTGGCACTGGAACTTCCACTTGTTTCCTCTTACTTATGAGAATTCACGGATTGAGGGGTCATAAACACAAACGTCCAGAGGAAGTGTTAAAATATGCTCTGCACGCCTGCTCTTTTGTCGAAGGTGACATTTGCACATATGCCTGTAGTAATATCTAATCTGTGAACAGGTTTCTTTTCTCTTTCTTTTTTTGCAATATGACTTACAGTCTGACGCATTTCTGAAAGCACCTACGCGGTGCACGTGTTCTTGTACTTGTGTAGTCAAGCTTAGTTTTGATGTGACGGCATGCAACACATATCCATTTTGTCATATTAAATATACCACAGATAGTATTAGAATATGTTGTTTTGTGGCTTACCTGGTCTTATTTATGTTGCTTTATTGTTTTGTGCTACATAATGTTTTGCACTAATATGAGACTTGCATTCATTTGTTATGATTAATTCTAGACCTAACTTTTGGTTTTATGTCTATCAAGTTCCAAATTTGGGAAAAAAAGATGAAGCCCCACTTTTTAAGTATTTAAGTCACCAAAGTATTGGAATGCATATATCACTACATGATTTTGTAACAAACCGTGTAAAAAATAAAAAAAGCATGTAAAAATCTCTATTGTGCAGTATTCTGTTTTTGTGATAGGAGATTTTCATCATAATGATCATAATGTCTCCCTAAGTTTCATTGCCATTCATGCCAATGTATGTGGTGACCTGTGAGTGGCCTTGTTTGAATTTTCGTAACTATTAATGTCATTCCATGGCTTTGAGCACGCACTCACACCGTAACATTCATCATTGTGAGTGTGTTTCTCAGTGGGACTTCTCGTAGCGTGAGGGGGCCGGTTTCCTCTCTGTGCCCTGGTTTGGGTTTCACAATATAAAGGACCGGCTTCCCATACTGACAGCTGATGATGTCATGGAAACTGTTATGATTGCACTTAAAAACAGGAGAATGATTTGTAATGAAGTGCAGCTCTCCCCTCAGTCTCCCCTCGTTTTCTTGAGGAAATGGGGGGAGGTGGTCGTCTTTTAGCCTTTGCGTTCATTAAAGCCATCTACCTGAGCTGAACTCATACTTTTTCTGCCTTCCTGATGGAGATCCAATAAAGAGCAGGGTGCTTGGTGGGACCCTGTTCATGTTGAATTTCACTCTCCTGAACATTTTTTTTTAAAAAGTAGGGCCTCCAGTAAAATATGGTTTTAATGTACATTTTACATCCGTTGCTGCTTTTCAGACAAGACACTGTAAATTGATTGCAGTACAAAAGACCCGTCGACCCGAGACACAAGGTCTCTGCAGACCTTTATATCAAACTGTCTGGTTCTCATGCCAGACCACTCAAACAGAAAAGCACATTGAGAGAGACCAGGGGGCATATGAGACTTATGCTTATGGGATGAAAAAAAAAAAAAAATAAACCCAGTGGCTATTCTTAATATTTGCACAAAAGATATGTGACATAAGGACCTTACATAAGGTAACAATCAGTCACAGAAAAACTTGCATAACTTTTTTACGTATTAGAATATACATAACAGCATGCACTACCCAATAAAGTGCAGCAGTTTGATTCTGGAAGTAAAAATCCCATTTGTTTCCTCCACAGAGAAATTTATTTCTAACAGTAATGTATGAAACTTTCAGAACAAACCTATCTGAAATTAAATTATATATGCTTCTTTCTTTCTTTTTCTTTTTGACCACTCACTCTCCTGAAACATTGAGAATGACAAGTCTAGACAATGTTCAGTAACTAAATAATACAATCAATATCTGTAAGTATATAGTTATCAATTAGTTATAATAATAAACTAGTTTTCATAGGCTTCATTGATCTGAGCATATGCACCAGTTTTTGAGTAATAAATACAGACGTTATTATTACCAAATATTGTATTTATCACTCAAAAACTGAGTTTTTTTTTTTTTATTATTAATACATTTTTTATTTATTAATTTAGTTTGGCCAAGGCAACTCACGGTTAGTCATGGTCATATACACATAAAATCCTTGTGTACAGATTTGGTGTGAGTTTGTGCTAGAAATAGCAGAAGATGTATGTGTTTTGTAGATAAAGTGCGTACACATGGCAGAGCAAGATGAGATGGAAAAAAGGAGGGGGGGTGGAGCGGTGGGGTGATCACAAGTTGCACCTGCAGTGTCGTTGCTCGTTGGGAAAAGGGAAAAAACAGGATATGGAGCTCAAACAACATCCTGTTACAGCTCCCCCTCCTCCTCAGGCTGTTTGTATGTGTATGTGTGTGTTTGGTTATTCATGCCTCCTGAGTGAAAAGTGGGAATGAAATGAATTAGGATACGGTGGGGAGGACGGTGAAAGGAGAGTGGGTGGTCTTGTATTTTCAGATTGGGTTTCATTGATTCTCTCTCATTTCATTCATTCTACCTTAGGGGAAAGCCAATGAATAGAGTGTGTGTTTGTGTGTGTGAGAGAGGCAAAGAGAAAAAAGTCATCAGAGAGATAAATAGTGACTGTGTGTGCGCATATCCTTTGCTCTTAATGATAGTCTGAGTAAGTGTTACTGGAATCAAAGCCCTTCCTTTTTGTGGAAAAATCGCTTCATGCCGTAACTCTTCTGTCTAAAACTTAAAAATGTGAAAGAATAACACCATCATTTCCTCGTGGCGATAAAGTGAGGCATTACCACACGTTTACACGGACTTCCTACTAAGTTCTAATTACAAGAGACTTCCTTCTGTCTATGTTCAAAGAGAAAGGGGGATGTAGCATCAGTCATCACAACAGTACATGGTAATGTTATAGTTTACAGCTGACTTCGGAGTCATTGTTTGCCTGCTATTTATACCGAATCCAAACAGTTAAGTGATTCAGGACCAGAACCAATAGAGTTTGGGCTAATTATGTCTACACGCATGGAGGCTTTTCCTGCACATGGCTTTTTTCTGTAAAGGAAAGGTTCATGTGAAGGGAAGTGTGCGTGGTGGCTGTGTTTGGCTATGGGAAGGCAAAGTGTTAAAGTTATTTGCTGAGCGGGAGCGTGGTGTTTAGGGGGCATCCTGTTCACAAAAAGTGCTTCCTGTCTTAGCTTAGCATTCCATAAACAACAACGTGAGGGGAAAAGGTTGCAAAATGATGTCTTTGAGAGATATAACAGGTTCACCAGTCACAACTGAGTGAATATTTCACAAGAGACTATCAGCTCCATGTTTTTTTAAACCAGTCACTTGAACCGTTCATGTTCATTTTTTAAAGGTCCATTACATATTTTTTTTTTATCTTAAAGTGTCTAATTTTTAATTTTAATTTTATTTCTTCTTTTTGACACCAGTAGGTGGGGCAAACAAATGCATTATGAATATTTAATAAGTATGATTAGGTTTTTATGCTGGTGTGTTGTTTTGTGATGGAAATAGATTAAATAGCAAATATATTTATCTTTGTTTTGAATTATTTTTATTGTTAATCTACACATTTAAAAGTTTTTACACAAGTTGTTAGTATTAGTAAATTAGTACATTATTTAAATGAAATTACTTTCCCTGTCAATTCCATTAATGGTTGGTTTTATATAGTATTGTCTTTGATTTTATCTTATTTTATATTATTTCTATTAAATTTACACTGCCATTCAAGTCATCTGTATGTTTTTTTTTTAATTAAACCTTTATTCAGCTAGTATGTATTAAATTGATCAAAAGTGACAAAGACTTTTACATTATTACAGACACACACACACACACACACACACACACACACACACACATATATATATATATATATATATATATATATATATATATATATATATATATATATTTCAAATAATACTGTTCTTTTGAACATTCTATTCAGTAATGAATCCTGAAAATTCTCTCTCTCTCTCTCTCTCTCTCTCTCTCTCTCTCTCTCTCTCTCTCTAGAATATCATAGATTACAAAATAAACTATATATGTTATAAAACAAATAACTTAATATTTACATACTACAAATTATATTATTTGTTTTATACAAATATAGAAAAAAGAAGAAACAGAAATGCAAATTTTACATGAAAAAGATGCTTTTTGCTGCCAGATGTTGTAGTTATAAGACCTACCAGCAGGGGTTAATTGGATCATTTATTGAGCCAATCCTTAATCTGGTCTAGACTCTTTATTCTGCTGGTCTGCACTCTTTCTGCTCTAGCCAGTGTAGCCTGGGTGAACAGGACTGATCGGATCTGTTGGCCAGCAGATCTTTCTAGCACCAGCTGCACCAGGTGCATGGCTGAAACACACACATACACATACAGCTCTATGAATGTTTTTTGGCTTTCTCACGCAGTCAAACCCCAAGACTTGATCCTCATCATTTTGACCAGTTTGGCCAGCTCCTAAAACATGTGATATCATTGCACAATTATTAGCTGAAATTAGCCAGATGATGTAACAGAGCCAAATGAAAGCTTGTTCTTGGATCAACCCCAAACTATTTCCTTTGGGAGCTTCCAATGTGTCCTGCTGCTCTTCTTGATGAAAGGATTGATCTGTAATTGGGATAATGAAGGAAATAAGCCTTGGGACCGTCAAGGCTTAACTAGGTCTATCCATGCCAACTCTTTCCCTCCCTTCCCTTTCTGCAAATCACTCACGTTGACTTGGGATGCCATTGATAGACATTTTCTGGCACAGAGGTTGGTGTATATACCCATCAGATTCTTTAGTCCAACCTTGGCATATGTCCTGTTTTCTTTCTCTCTTTCATAGGGGTATCCGTAATGATACCTAGGTGTACGTGATGATGCTTGTGTGCCAAATCATCATGCCATTCAAGGCTTGTGTATGCCATCCTGGCAGTACAGCTGTCCACGTTCATCTGAATAACACACCCCTTCTAGCTGACGGACTGGACTGCATGGGACAAAAAATGTGTCATGCGCCACACACATCCAACAGACACAATTATGTAAGGGACCATCACAAATATGCAGGGGATCTTTACATGATCTCTCATGTTTTGTTACAAAGCTCCTGCAATGCAGTGCAGTGGGGCAGATGATGGTTTGGGGCAGATTGATGACGGAAGAGTTGTGTGGCTTTGTGCGTCTGTACAGAGGAGTGTGCATTACAGCTAACAGCATTATTAATATAATATGAAGAGTTATTTGCTGTTTGTCTTTTTTTTCTGATCTATTCCTTTAAGTTACAATCTTTCTATACTGTAAAAATATTTTTTCAAAGTTGTAAATATATATTATTGGAATATGATTTATAAGAAAATACTGATTTGTCTGTTTTAGAAGTAAAAGGTCAAGATGAGGTTTTCAAGAGGAGTGCAATAGGGGACAAGGAAAGGATCCAAAAGTCTTGGATATTCGGTCTGCTCTTAACTCCCTTCTTGATGCAGTATCACGCAACAGGTTTCTCCGATCACGAAGCTGAGATTTTCTAACCATCCTGGTGAATTTAAAGCCCACAAGGCTTGGATCCAAATCCAAATGTGTTGTATTCCCTCAACCCATTACAGAATATCTGGAAGCTTTATGAATGTATCAGTTGTGCTGTGGTTGTTAACTGCTTTGGCTTTCAGGGAATGGTTCTTATTAAAGAGATGCTTCCAAACTGCAACACTACCCTCTGACAACAATTTCTCATCTAGTACCAAAAACAACAACAACTTGTCCAAAGAGCCTCAAATGGGTCAAAAGTTTTGACACCAGCACAACAATAGTACGTCATCAGAAAGAAAGTAAACAAAAAGGGCAACCTAGTACAACGGAACTAGAAGTTGTTATTACAAAATATAGACAAAGGTGGACAGGTTGTGGGAAGGATATGTATTTGATAACAAAATAAGGAGGGAATGAGAGTGAGAGTCACCAAGAACCTAATGAGTGGCATAATGGTCAAAAACGGGACAGCAGATTATATGGAGTATGAAAGGAAAAATTAATCAGATCTGATCTTCATGATTTTTATCTGTCTAGTCCAGAACGTTAATCTATAATCAAGAGTGTACGGTTCTGAGTGCATGCTGAAAAAGGTTATGACAAAGTTTTTATATTTATATAATAAATATTTTTATATAATATATAGATAGCTAGATAATAGATAGAGAGCATTTTATATTTTATTTTATATAATTTGTAAGTTTGTATATTAATATATTTTATATAGAGGTATACATATAATTTGTGTGTGTGAATATATTTAATATTTATATAATATTATTATTTATTTAATTTATATTATGTAATACTGTAAGATTTATATTCTAATATTATGTTTATTATAAATATGAATTCATGTTCACATAAAGCAATTTAATATTAAATATAATTATAAATATTATACATATATATTTTGGAAATAAAAATTAGTTAATCTAAAAACAATTTTATGATATTGATATTTTACTTTTTTTTTTTTTTTTTTTTTTTTTTGCTACAGTTAATTGAATATCAGTTCAACAGATTACCACGTTATGATTATGATTTTGATTGATGCATACATTCAAGAAGGTCAAGAGGTTATATGGCAAGATACAGACATTTGATGTGTTTAACTAGTATTAGAACTAGATTTATCCTAGGTTAGATAATCAGTGTATATCTTTCTAATACTTTTCATAAATTTTTTTTTTAAATAAATTAAAAAAAACCTTGGGCATCTAATGCTTAAAATGGCACAGAATGCAAAATGAATGCAACCACAACTTGTACCCTATTCATGGAAAATGCCTTATAATGTTTCAATGAGATGGTCTTTATGTATGTGTGCACGATGAAATGAATGAATGAAATGTTTACAAAGTGTGTGTGTGTGTCAAGAGGGAAAAAAGAGAGAGGATTTAATTTTATTGACTGGACGCGGTTAGGCCCCTGTATGGAGGGAAAAGGAGAGGAATTTCCCATGCGGTCTGCGGTGCTTTTAGGAAGCAAAAATCTTTTTAAAAAAGACCTCAGCGGAAACTGGGAGAGGAGAGGAGGGGGAGGGGGAGGGGGGGAGTCAGAAACATCAGGCCAGGGAGTTAGTGTGAAATTATTCCTGCCCTGAGAATTCCACACACACCAGATAAGAAATTTCTTTACGTCTTTAATCAGTACAGCTCACGGGTCCATTGGCATGATCGCAAGACTTCTTTCCAGTGGCTCTTTTGTATCAAATGTCTTCATCTCGTATTCTTTCCATCAGCTTGTGCTCCATGTAACTCAATACAACGCAACACAATTTGCTGAGGCATGTGCTAAAACCCAAGCTGTACAGTGAAGAGATAGAAGAGAAGCCTAGTTTGAAATGGAGAGTAATGAGTGTTAGTAATGCTCTTATGAGATCATGTTCATTTCCATTTGTTTGTGTCTTTGTAGTTTCCATCTTGTAGGCCAAGGCGATCATATTCCTTGAATGTGTTTCATTTAGGTGACGATCATGAAGTGGTCGGCCGTCGTCGCTTGCATTTTTAGCTGCAAGCCTAAAATGCCTGCAGTCCACAACTAACTTAGTAGCCGTAATTTTGATTTTAAAAATTAACATTAAGTTAATTTTTAATAATAATAATCAAGATCACAATGCTTTATGGTTACAATTTATTTTAAAGTTCCCTTGTTATAGTGTAATCATACAAATAAGCACTGAGTAATATTAATTAACAACATATGCTTACTATACAATTAATTAAGGTTTGGTTTAGGCTTAGTTTCTTGTAATTATGCAGAAGTTACTGTTATTACTTGGGATCAGTTTATGGAACTCTTTGGACATTGTGCAAAAATCATGTAACACAATTGTTCAATTAAAAAAATGTATAAAAAATGTATTTGGAAAATATGAAGGCAGTGAAACATAAGAACCAATGTTTTGACAAATTTGAAACTGTCAATTATTTAGATGTGAAGTAATATTGTACCTTGACATAGGGAAAAACAAGAAAAAAAAACAAGACAAAAAAAACGACGAGCCATCTGTTTTGTGCCAGATCAGATTATTGAAAAAAGGGGCATGAAATTATAAGACTATGTCTTCCTCATGCTCCTATTCAGCATTGAATGTTATTATTTTGTTGTGGATGTGATTTATTTTTTTCTTCTTTTTTTGTGTTTGGAATAACATCATGGCTGAATAAAAGAACTTGAATTGAATTGAATTGAATTGAATTGAATTACTATAATAACATGTAAGATGTGTAACAATTACACTGTAAAATAAAGTGTTATTTGCATGATTTATTGGTCCATTATATTTTGGGATAAATGTCATTCACACACTTATTCTATAACTTACAAATCAATTTAGCTCAAACTTTACAAAAAAGTTCAATTCATTAAAGGGGACATGAACCGTTTTTTTTTTTTTTGTACTGTTTTCTGAGGTCCACTTATAATGTTATCAAGATTTTTACATCAAAAAACATCATAATTTCTAAGTAATAGGCTATTTTCTGTCCTGTTCTGACCCCCTCTTCAAATCAATATATCAAAATATATAGTTTGTTGGAGCCCAACAGCACTGGTTCAGCCAATTGTGGGAGTTTAGGGTAGTGCTACTGTATCTGTTTGGGCAGCCAGGGGTAGTATTTAGGAAACCTGCTTGAACACAGTCATTATTTATGCATATCAATGAGTAGAAATTACACAATTTGCCTTTAACTTTTAACTTTAACTTGTTTTGGTTTGTACTGTAAATGCATCCATGTGCAAACCGTTGAAAGTAATATTCCTAAATCCCAGCTCCCAGCACTAATACAGTTATGAGGTCATAATCTGTTACCCTGTGTGACACAGATAGCAACATGTTTGATTTGCAGCCTGCTGAAAGCTATGAACTTCTCATTCAGTCTTCCATTGACAGATTTGGGGTGATTGGATACATCTGATATGCCTGTAAACATAATTGCCATTAAGTCTGTCTTGATAGACGTTGAACTTTGCTGAAACCGCAGGGCAAGAGGGCTTAGAATATTTCATTGTCCATTTAATGGTCCTATGGGTTTAATGATGGGGTTGAGCCTCTAAGGGAGGTAATGAGACCCCCGGCATACACATACAGAGCTCTTTATCCATGGGCCAAGTGGTTTTTGACTATATTTGCTATAGACGGTGAAACATGATCTGTACCTGAGAAAAGATGCTAAGAGGTCTGGACAGCTGCAACGATGCATCTCATGGATGAAAGTGAGAGATAAAAAGTGAGAAATTACCAGTTGGTACTTTGTTTAAAGGTGTGTCATGTAAAGAACGTACAAAGTGTGTGTGTGTTTATTTATGTGCTTGTTGCATATTTTCCCATGTGTATCGACATCTTTCCATAAGCCTGCCCCAGCAGCACATGCTTAAATTATATACCAGAGATACACAACCTGCTGAAAAGACCCACTTAGATCAGCATTTCCACGATGGTCCTAGCTGGTTTACGCTAGTTAGTTCTGGTCTGGAGCTGCTCTAGCTAGAGGAGCAGTAGCTATAGCCATGTTATTTTTAAATGTGCTTGAAATAAAACTCTTATGCTCACCAAGGCTGCATTTATTAGATTAAAAATACAGCAAAATGAGTAATACTGTGTAATATCATTACAATTTAAAATACATTTTTTAAAATGTCATTTATTTCTGTGATACAAAGCTAAATTTTCAGCAGGAATTACACCAGTCCAATGCCACATGATCCTTCAGAAATCATTCTAATATGCTGATTTGGTTCCCAAGAAACCAATCTTATTTCATATATTAAATAAATTTTAAATAATTTAATATAGATTATTATTAATAATATGTATATGTGCAAGAGAGTAAATAATGTATATAAAACATATTTTTAAATATAATAAAAAAAAAAACTTTTAACAATTAAAATGAGGGTGAGTAAATATTATGTTAACATTTTTGGGGTGAACTATCCCTTTAATACACTACACTGAGACCTATAACTGTATATGTTAACTGTAAAACAGTATGGAAGAGTATATGACCTCATCGGTCTTTCCTTGTTATTTATTTATATTGAGTTGCCATGGCAGCATAAATGGCATGTCATTGGAGGTAGTGACAGTGGATATGATGTATTGAGATTAATGATGTGTGAGAGGGGAAGGTGTTGTCACTCTAGGTCATCAGGGGGATAACCCAAGAGAGATGTCACACAGTCGGCAGTGACGCTTTTGTCCAGAACAATACATGGAACCAGCTGCTGCTGTGAGATTCACTCCAACACCAAGGACCTGACTGAGAACCTGTTTACCTGTGTATCATCTAGCCGTGCCCAGGCCGGACATACACACACACGGGTTCCGTCATTAGTTTATCAAGCATCCTCTTCGGTGTATGCAGTCTGTCTACTGCTGTTATTGTCCACACAACTTCTCACCTACCCTTTGTCTGCAGTAACAACAAAGCCATCTGAACTCTTTCTGAAGGACTGAACAAAGAGATCTGACTTACATTCCTTTTTTGTTGTTGTTTTTTGCTTTCGCACCCCCGCAGTCCATTCACCAATCGTCTGATTCACACTGTGCACAAATATGACAAGCGCTATCCAAAAATCAGCATTTACCATAAGGTTCCGTAAGACACCTAGTCCTCAATCTTCATTTAAAAGCTGTTTAAATATGATGCATCATCAATACAACTACTCAAACAGAAAATTCATAATGAACAGTTGAATTAAATGCTTTCACCAGGTTGTGCATGTAGTGATGCAAAGAAGAGCGTTTCTAATGGTGATGTTTTAATGTTTTAAATTAATGTCAGCAAGCTCAAATGTGCAAACTGATTCACAAGTAGAGAGTATTCTTGTTTGGCTAAAAAAGTGTGAGCTGACTCCAAAACACTTGACACTTACGATTCAAAGAGTTGCTTAGAGTGACTTCCAAACTGCACCTTTAATACTGCAAGATGTTTAAATAAATAAACGACATAAATAAACCGAATGGAGTTTATAAAAACTTCTTAGTAAAAACCCCTGTGGATATTTTCCACACTGATGCACTTAGAGGAATCTGGCAGCTGATTTGTGAGACTTTCATAGTCAGCCGTAAGCGGCTGGTTGTTCTTAGCTGTCATATCAGCATTTATACTTAGTTATACTGTACTGTAGTTTATTTTTGCTAACTGTATTTAATCAAATAAATTACATTATATGCTGATTAATTAATCAATTAAATTACATATAATTGCCTACATAAGTGTCATTCAATTCAGTTCAAGTTTATTTGTATAGCGCTTTTTACGTTACAAATCATTGCAAAGCAACTTTACAGAAAATTAAGTTTCTACAATATTTAGTAGTAGCTTATCAGCGATGACTGTCAGTTTATGTGCATATGGCAGAAATGTTCGGAAAAATCAATTAAAGACGTAAACAAACAGACAATGAACATTATTAACAGCAATTATGCAATCAAACTTATAGCAAAATTTGGTAGTTCTGTATGTTGTTTCTGGGTTAGCATCATCTGAGGTCCTCTGAGGGGCTGGCATTATCTCTTCTCAGGTGTTCTGGATCCAGACTGGAGGTTGTGTAAATCCTAGTTACATCGCGTGGCAAAACAGAGAAACAAATAGAGACATAATTAGCGTAGCTGCTGTTCCAGCCAAGTAAAATTAATTAGTTTAACCCAAGCTAAAGAATAATAATGCACATTTGATAAGATATAACTGCAGTCCAAAATTATGAGATGCATTATATGAATGCTTGGTCAAAGAGATGTGTTTTTTATGTGTGTCTGAACCCCAAACATTATCAGGAAGGCTATTCCAGAGTTTGGAAGCCAAATGCAAAAAAGCTCTACCTCCTTTAGTGGACTTTGCTATCCTAGGTACTATCATATTATATTTATGTGTGAACTACTCAAAGATGCATCTAAGAGGCTTTGCTGACACCTCGCCGTCACCAAACAAATATCTTCCATGCTAAATATCTGGATCTGTTGGCCGACTCGACATCCCGTGGTGTCAGGTGTCGCGACGAGCTACAGCCAGTAAGAGGGCAAGACATGGGTTAAGGTCACCAGAAGAAAACCAGCAGCAGCAACATGGCTTTAAGAAAAGTGTGGACACAAGAAATGGAGCAAAATTTTTCAGAACAAATCATCAGGCAAATAGCTTGCAGTGCTAATTTCTTCCCGATATCCATTTTCAAATAAACAACTCCAGTTTCACATGTCGTTTGTGTCAATACCCGTTCCAGTGCTTGCATGTGTTTTCGTGACAAAACATTGTTTGGGGACCAAATAGAGTCGTTGGGTGACAGAGTTGTGTGTGATCTCCTGTTGCGGATCATTTATGTAGTGACACCACAACTATTTCTAGACAGACAGCAAGTCATGTAGTCTGAAAAGCATAGCGATCTTCCTGACATTTAGAACGTGTAGTCAGAACTGGGCACATGAGTCAGTAATTTTTTTTTTAAACAAACTACAAAGAAAAATGAAAAACATGGTTTCCCAGAGAAATGTGCTTTGAGAAATGTGCAAGGTAAAGGCTTCTATACCCAGGAAACCGATTGGAGGGAATCGAGAAATGTGTACACAAACTCACTCCCTCTCTCTCTGTTTCCTGAAGGTAGGTTGTGGCCCTTTATATTTAGATCACAGCTGTCCAAAGTAATAAAAATATTCAAGGCCTCCTGTGGCCAATGGGAGGTGAAACAAACCGTACCATATGCAATTTCTAAAGAAATCTTTAAAGCTAGTGTCAGTGCTGATTGTACTAGTGTGGGTGTGATGCTGATGTGATTCATGGGTTAAAATTCTTTATTAGAGATCTTATAGGGACAATTAACAATTAGTTTCTTACTACTGAATCAGGTAAAACTACCTTGTCAGGGAAAACAGTCAAATATACAGTTTTTTGGTCATTATTTGACCACTAAATGCAGCCAATCTGAATCTGCATGAGTCTGGATTAATAAGCCTGATTTTACATTAAATTTGCACAAAGAATATTATTCAAAGGACATCAGTAAAATTGATGCAATCTACTGTCATCTGTTAATCATCTAAACAGTACGGCCGAGTGAAAGAGTAGGAAGTCTATGGACATGCGGACATGTGTCTTTGCTTTCACGAGGGCCATTGGTGTCTGTCCCACCAAGGGATTTCCCATTATAGTGTCTCTGTGTGTGTAAGAGGAAAACACCATGTTGACCTTAGCAAAGTGTATGTCAGTTCAGACAGCTGCTCACTGCAATGTTGGACAGCTGTTAGGAGAGAGAGGGAGAGTATTGGATCGTGTATGGGTTTGAAAAGGACAATATCTGTTTGAGATCCGCTTGCTGTTTTTAAATGCAGTGTGTCCCGTTTTCAGTGCAGTTCTGAGTTTCCATGGTGGCCAAATAGGGAGTATTTTGACCAGCTGAGTGGGAAAGAGGAGACAGCTGGGTGAAATCTAAAACAGCATCAGACAAGCCTTTAAAAATAAAACTTTCATCCCTTTAGAAGAGCTGTTTTTATCATATAGAGGTCATTCAGGATGAATGTGTGGTTTTCCTTAAATTTTCTTAAAGGGGTCATATGATGCGATTTCAAGATTTCCTTTCTCTTTGGAGTGTTACAAGCTGATTGTGCATAGATAAGATCCCTGAAGTTGCAAAGACTAAAGTCTCAAAACCAAAGAGATATTCTTTATCAAACTTAAGACTCTGCCACACCCACCTAAAAGGGCTCATTCTAACACGCCCCCACATGTCTACGTCACAATGTGGAAATATCTGCGTAATGCACACAAATGTTCACGCAAAGAAAGAAGGCGTGGTTTCAGTAACCGCAGTTAGTGTTGAAGCAGCCATGTCAAGGAGATGCTGTGTGTTTCTTGGCGAAAGTAAAAGCACTTTATTTTTGCCTTCCGAAAATAGATGCATTTAGGAATCTTGAAAATTACTTACAACAGAACAGCTACGCATTTTATGGACGACCGTTTCGTGAACCTAGGAGAGGAGGTAATTCTGACTTTGCTACGACAATCTGGCGCTTCAAAATCAGCTGTAAGTATGTTTTGTTATTAGTTTAAGTATTTGCTATTGACTGTTCAAATGCAGAGTTTTGAGCGTTGTGTGTGTGTGTATGTGTGTGTGCGTGTGTGTGTGTGAGAGAGAGAGAGACAGACATAAAACTGACTGACTGACTGACTAAATGACTGAGTGACTGACTGACTGAGTGATTGATTGATTGATTGACTGACTGACTGACTGACTGACTGACTGACTGATTGACTGACTGATTGATTGATTCATGCATGCATTCAGTCATTAATTAATTTGTCATTCAAATATTTGCTCATTCATTCATTGAATCAATTAATCATTCAATCATTATTCCTCAACCACAGAACTGTTATTGTCTGGAGAATAACTGCATACAGATTATTTATTTATTTGTATTGGAACTACATTTTAATTGAAATGCATATATTGGAATTTATTTATTGATTCACTTAACACCAAACCCACAAAATAAACTTTCAAGGGTTAATTCTGGCATTATACTGGCAGGAATTATATCTGAAAGTGAAAGTTATAAAGCAAACTGACATCTCCAAATTGTCTTCTTGTTTTCCCACACGGTATTCATGTTCCACAAAAACTCCCTGCTTTTAACCAGTTGACATCTGTCTTCTTATGTTGTTGATTACTGTGGATTCGCTCTTTTCAATGTCCAGAAAGAAACCTCAGAGGACCTATTTGGGTAAAGTGTAGAGGGGTATCTTTGTCTTTCACATTAAAGAGTTTCCGTACAGTGTTTTCCTCCAAACCAAGTATCCAAAGAGAGCATTGTTTCATAATTACGGCTAGAATCACCCTTAAAAAAAGATCAATCTGGAGGACAGAGTTGAATGACAGTCTGAAGCAGGCTCTTTGGTTCCTTTGGGAGTATAAAACCTTGTCCCAAGACCATTTAGCTTTAAAAAACTTCACAAGTGGCTGAAATCTGATTCTTACTAAAGACGCTCAATCAGCCAACAAGTAACCATCAGTTCTGGTCAACCACTGGTCAAGCTTAACTCTATAGACGGGACAATGAAGGAGGTTAGCATCTGTTATGCATCTAACATAACATGTCCTAGTGCACTATTTGTGCAATAACCTTGCTGTTGTACCAGTAAAGATATAATTAGGATACAAACTGAAAATTCAAGGACACATATTTTCACAGACTTGTTTTAGAATATCTTTGCTCAGTAAACAGGCCTTGAATACAACTGCTGCAGTAAACTTAACCTGTTAGAAAGCCCATTTTCATTTTTAAGGAGGCCAAGAATATACAATTAAATACAAAATGGAAAATTCATACAATTAAAGCACAACTTTACAAAAAAGAAAAAAAAGATGGGCAAAGATTGACGTTTGATTAATGGCAGGAGTGACAGGTTAGGTTAGTGAAACCCTTCAGATAACGTCATTTACCCTATAATGTCTAATGTATCATATTTATACACAATTTTAAGTCCTCTAATTTTTCAACATCATCAAAATTCTTCTGAAAAAACTTCTTGCACACAATCAAATTCTACATGCCTCATCATCTGATTGATAGTTCATACATTTTAACCAAGAAAAATACCTTTTTGTATAACATAGGCATAGATAGATAGATAGATAGATAGATAGATAGATAGATAGATAGATAGATAGATAGATAGATAGATAGATAGATAGATAGATAGATGAATTGTTTTCTAATATTTCAAATGTCAAATTTGGAATTTGTAAAACTTTGGGAATGATGGTCATTTGCAATTGTAAATAAATTTCCTTGCGGCGTTGTCATTTTTAATTTGGCCTGTATGATAGGCAAAAAAGTAAATGCAACATAATTAAACAAAATTTAAGTCTTTCAGATAATAATATTGCTGGGATGTGGCATGACAGGAATTCTGTTTTATAGCCAGTTACCATATAAAATAACAATTAAGCTGTTGTGATTTAATAAAATCTTTGCCTGTTAAAACTCATTTTCTGCTGATTTTCTCGAAGAACCTTTGCACTGACTCTGCCATGACTGCACGAAAGCTTACTGTCAGCTCATTTAAATGTGTCATCAACTTTCATTAGGTGGACACTCTAACAGCCCGTTAGCACTGCCATTGTCATGGAGACTGGTGTGAGAGCACCTCTCAGCTTCTGTGTGAGCACACCAATTAATGTGATGTTCTCCAGAACTATGCTGCTTTTGTTTTTTCTTCCTTGTGGAGAATGTAAAAAATTGCTTACTAATCTATGTGATTCCCTGTTAGATTTTCATGGGACTGAAAAAAGAAGAAGAAGCACGATAGGAGACAGTGACTGCAAAGTAGGTGAATAAAAACTCTACTGGCATTCGCAGAAGTGAGTGGCTTTCATGGAAACTGGGGAGCAAGTAAAGTGAATTTATAATGAAAAGAATGGAAGCTAGCAAATTAGAATTAATGTTTGACGTTATCAGTAGTCAAGGCCTACTGTTTTAAATTGAGATTTGGGGAAAATCTAAGATATATTTTGTACAGTTTGTATTTTAGTAAGTCTGCAAAAGATTGAAATGAAAATGTAAACTCTAAATTTAAACTGCATATATACTGCATAAGAATAGCATAATTTGAATTCTATTATTTATATATATATATGTGTGTGTGTGTGTGTGTGTGTGTGTGTGTGTGTAGACACACAAACAATTTTTGTGTTTTGGATATGCTTATTTGATTAGTTATATTAAAACAATGCGGCTTTAATAATGTGGAGTTTATCCATTTTATTTCATTCCCTAAAAAAAAGTATGTACAGTATGTGTGTATGTATGTATTTTATTTTTTATGTATATGTTATACAGTGGGGGTCCAAAAGTCTGCAAAAGTTTGAAGTGTAATCATACTTAAATTTAATAATATGAAAAATTACAACAATTTGAATTGTGATAGATAGATAGATAGATAGATAGATAGATAGATAGATAGATATCAGTGATTAATGACTTTGAAATAATGCATTTTTAATAATGCAGAATTTATTCATTTTATATCATAACTTTCTTTTTTTCCCCCTCCAAAATCATAAAAGCTTTCTGGTTTCTTCCAGGTTTAAATACAAACAAATCTCGCATTTTCAATGTCAGTGTTTCTATTTTATGGTTTGAACAGAAGGTCCCATGTGACTTTTCCTAACAAGCTATAATGTAAGTAACTGTGTGTGAACATTTAATTTGGATGAAAATGCATCTTCTCTCAATTTCCCTTTCACGTCAGCATTTGAATCCTATACCCACCTAACACACACATGCTTGCTCGTGTATTGCAAGGACTCAGGAAGCTGTTCCACATGAAAGCACAAGTAGGGGACTCGATAGTGTATTTCAACAGAGAAAGACGGACACGCACGCTAATGCAGGGAAGCTCTGTGTTCTTTGACCTCTCCTGTTACCTACCGTCTGATTAGATGTGGAAAATCAACCTTTATAGCATCTCGAGCACTGCTCTTATCTAATGGGATTCTCTATACACAGTCTGTGCCAACGAGGTTTACATTACATTTACAGATTACATTAACTTAGTGGGTGTGTGTTGGTCTGTTTTGCATGGAAAAGCTCTTTCATTTATCAACAGAGGCTTGTGTAAATAAGTTGGATCTCATCAGAGTGTTTGCTGAGTTGGTGTATGTATGTGTTTCAGTGCAATATGTGTTATCCCTATTTACTGTACATTCTGGAGCCACCCACTTTAAAAAGCACATTTTTATTCAGCAGTGTGATTGTCTCCACTGAAACGTGATATACTGCAGTTACACACCATGGTGTTGGGTATCAATAAATTCAATCCATTTGCCACACTTCTTACAATGACCCGCAGTGCAAACATTTACTTAAGGTTTTTATTATTCTCATTTTCTAATGGTACTCAATAGGAAATTAATATAACATACTGTGATATCAGTTGATGGAAAATTTAAGTGAGCTGTTAATATCAGCAGAATTGTCTTTTGACAAATATGATTACTTACTGTACAATGCAGCTTATTCCAGTTCAGACTGGTCAATTACAATCTCAAGTGTAACAAGGTCCAAAGGTCTGAGACATATATATTAGTTTATATTTATATATATATTAAGTTAGATTTTTAGAATGTTTAGTGTGTGTGTGTGTGTGTGTAATATTATATATATATATATATATATATATATATATATATATATATATATATATATATATATATATGTAAACTGTATTCTATTGTAATATACTTAAAAATGTAGTTTACTCAGAATTTTGATGCTCAAGTAAAATTTATTTAAATAACTGTATTCTATTGTAATATACTTAAAAATGTAGTTTACTCAGAATTTTGATGCTCAAGTAAAATTTCTCAATTAAAAACAGTAAAAAGAACACCATTTATTTGAAACAGAATCTTTGGTACATTTTACACTATTTTTTTTGTTTACTTTTGATCAATTTAATGCATTTTGTTCTAAATTAGTGTTAATAAAAAGTGTTATTTTTTTCTTATACTTCTTATACTTTTGTGTTTTTTATATACTATATTACATTTTAAATCTGCTAAAACAAAACTATTTACAATAGTGGTCTCATTACAACATATATTTGCATTACAATATATTTTTGAGGTACATGTGTGTTGTGCTTTGTAATATATTACATTTAACCCCCCAAAAAGTATATGCTTTCCTTTGCATTTCTGTTTTTGAAAAAGACTGCATGTACTCCTCATGCATGATTATCATGCATTACATTTGCACCTTTCTTTTTTCTTTTCTTTTTTTTATCAAACTAACTGCAAGTAAATAGCAGGCATCAAAAGTATACAGGTCAAATACAGCATTCAAACTGATGGTTATGACTCAGCTAAAAAGTGGCATTATGCATTATGTAAGCCATTAAAGCACTTTCACAGACCTGCCTCTTTCTTGACTTTTCATCACAGTTTCTGTCTCTCTCTCTCTCTTTCTCTCTCTCGCTCTCTCTCTCTCTCTCTCTCTCTCTCTCATGGGCTGGTGAGTGCAGTGTTTACCTGACCTCCCCTGAGGCTTGTTGCTATGGCTGTGTGTGTATGGGGGGAGGGGGGGGATGATGGAAGCAAGATTCAGTTGATGGTGAGAGCACCAGTGGAAGGTCAGGTGTTAGGAGTAAGCACTCACACCAGTCCATTAGTGCTTAAAACCGCTTGACACGTCGCCATTAATCTACCTCAGACCTGTAAAGTAGGCACACTTTACCAAAACTGAACAAGATGCTCCTGTTCTCATCTGCCAAACATAAGTGCGTGTTTGCAAGAATATGTCCGTGTGACTTTGTTTGTTGCAAGCTTTGTGCATCAGAAAAGTTTTGCTTCACAGATAATCCAGCATTGTCAGTCAAATTAAGCAAAATCTGAAGGTGTGTCATTATATATTTAAATATATGTTCTCTAATATATTAGCTTCACGTGTGATTGCTTAGTTATTATGCTTACCTTACCTTGTTCTTACCCACCCACTCCTCAACCCTCACAGCTGCAGACTGTGTGTTGCCGTGGCGCTGTCTATGCTATTATTGGATGGCTAATTGGTTGAAGAGTATGGAGGAGGCCTTGGTTCATTTAGTGGCACTTTTGCACGGAGCCAATGACGAAAATAATTCAGATGATGATTCACTGACATCTGAGAGGTGGTCCAGAGGTGGCCTGTGTTTCTCATTTACACCTACACGATGGTCTCATACACACAGCTGAAGAATAGAAAGAACATTTTTTTAAACTGAATGGTCTCTATCATGCGGTTCAAATGGTCAGCAAATGTGATAGAAGACAACCTAAAATACATGGGATATTATTTGATATCTTGTATTTAAGTGATATTTAATTGCGTTTTAAATGCATTAACATTAGTTAATTAATTATGAAAGTAATTTCAATATTGAGTGAATGACTTTCAGAATAGAATGTGTATGAAAAAGTGTGCTGTAATATATATAGATCATATCAAAGAAGTGAATAAAACATGTGCAGGCCTGTTCTCATGCCATGCTTGTATGTAATTACAAACCTCAGGCTTTACTCAAGGCTTATCAGATATTCAAAGCTGACCTATTCTTTTATTCATATAGTTATTATCCAGATGCCTCGGTTACCTCTTCATACAGCACCTAAAACCTTTTTATCATTGTCTATTATTTTTCTTTCTTTCTGTATTCTGTATGTTAATTTACCTTTAGCGTCTTTCCCTGTCTCTTTCTGTAACTGAACATCAGTAGATTTATCTTCCTCTGTGTCTCTTTAACCAGTATCAACTTTCTCGCTTTCTCTGCCTCTCTCCGGTGGTTAAGTCAGTCTCTAAGGAACTCCAAATTAGCTGGCAGAACAGTTGTTGGTGCTCCGATACTATCAGTGTATTTTCCACAGTAACAAAGACGTGCACAAGTGGGAGTGATTCAGTTTGAACATGAATACATACGTGTCAAGTTTATCATTCAAGTTTCTCAGCGGAAACTTTGTTGCTATGCCACTAGCAAATGCCATCTCATTGAAATGCAAATTGTTGACATTTTACTAAATGCTCATCTGACGCTGAAGTGCTTTGAATAGTTTCTGTTTTGCGAACAATAAAAGAAATTTCACCCATATTTATTTGTTTATTTCATTCAGGACCCTGAGCAACACCCACGGTAGTTTGTGTTGTGAATTTTTCTGTGTTGGCAGCTGTCATATAAAGTATGTCTGTTGCAGACCAGCAGTGTCAGAGCTGGATGATATACCTAGGAAACCGGTGAGATGGCCACACAAAAATTGTGATTGGAGATGTTTGCCAGACAATTGGCACCTTGAACTTATTCTCCAAAACAATCCCATCCTTGCTACAGCTGTTGTTTTCTCTCCATGCCTCATCCTTCCCATATCGTGTCTTCGCACCGAGCTCCTGTTACCCCAATGAACCAGATTTAACATTATCACTTTTCGCACAACATGTTGACATTGGCTGACATACTCTCATTGGCAGTATTGCCAGTTTGTATAAATTAACAGGATTATTTATGTATTTATTTATTTTGCTTGAATGTCTTAAAACCGTTCCTTAGTTTTTTCAAACGTAAAAGCATCATGTGTAACTGGTTGGACTGATTTTGAAGTACTAATATTTCTGATACAGTTTTTTATTAATAATGCTCATTCACTGCATGCATTCAAATGGAGAGAGAGATGTAGGATAATATGTTAATTAGCAGTGTATTTAATGTTGGCTTTCAAATACCAATGTTAAATAGCTATCATTGCTCATTTTCTCTTTATAAATCAGAATATATATATATATATATATATATATATATATATATATATATATATATATATATATATATATATATATATATATATATATATATATATATATATATATATATATTATTTTATTCTTTATTATTTTCATGCCTATTCATTAATTTAAAATTATATTTTTTTTATTGTAAAAACAATTATATTTTTTTTATTGAAATGAATATGATGGAGTTCATTTAATAATATATTTAACTTAAACCTTCAGACCATTTAATTAAATTAAATTTAATTTATTTTAACACATTTTATTTTATTTTATTTTATTTTATTTTATTTCATTTCATTTTATTTTATTTTATTTTATTTTATTTTATTTTATTTTATTTTATTTTAAAAAGAGGATGTACATATACTTGGAAATGAATCACAATCAATCAGTCAATCAACCAATAAAAATATTGTACATGTTCCACGGCTACTGAAAAAATTTGAAATAAACATGCACATTCTTTTTCTACTCTTTTTCAGCATTTCATGCTTTTCTGTAAACTTGTGAAAGTCAACGTGCATGGGTGTTTTCTGCTGATTAAAGACATTATTACTACTATGGTAATTTGAATGCAAATTTTAGTAATCCATTACATACCAGTCATAGCTGCGGACATTTCTCTTTAAAGTAGCGTTCGAGGTATCAGTGCAACTGAGTTATTTTTACACTAGCGACTGACCTCTCTCACTCAGCAACAGGGGCAACATACTGTACACTTTACGTTGCTTTAAACAGATTTAAAGCCAGATTTACATGTTAACATCCAGACTTCAGACTCTTAGAGACTAGACTGCAGAAATCAAATGACATAACTATGTAAACTGATAGCAGAAAACAGGATTATGTTTTGTTAGACAGATACATCCGTTGGTTGGGAGAGATTTATTAACTTCTAATGTAGTCACACAAAGACAGTCTCCCAGCAGCCTGACCTACGTATTGTTTACTGTCACTAAGGATCAGTCTGTCAGCTTTGCATTAGCTCGAGATGGCCAGCATTGGAAGGATAAGTTCATTGCTCAAAATCCTTCCAGAATGGCTTCACGCATAGACCGAGAAACCTGCATGTCCTTGACATTATCCAAGCTCGGGTTTTAGTACTGACTGGCACCTGTTCTGGCCTAAGCGACTGTTGCTACTGTTGTTAAAAGTATCAAAAGCATTGTGGGTAATCCTGTTTGATATCACAGCCAGAGAGAGAGAAAGAAAGAAAGTGACCAAGAGAGAAGGTTGAAGAAAAAGTGTGTGGGTGTCCAAAATTATAGAGTGTGCTGAGAGATGCCCAGAATTCTGCAGATGTCAAATGGAGCTCAGCTTAGACTCTGCCAACGCATGTGAGAAGAAGTGATAAATTCTCACACTGACTGACACATACACACCTATAATTATAAATAGACATGCATTCACAACTGAGCAGACCTAAACAAACAACCCAGTATACAGCCGATACAGTCGCATAAAACTCACACATGCTAATGTGCTATATATGAGGTCAGCTGGGGGTCAGTGCTTTAGGGCAGCTCAGGTTAGTGGCAGGGTTTTCCAAAATGCTGCTTAGTTACTGTAAGTGTACTTTGGGAATGGCTTCTCCTCCTCATAAATAAAAAAAAAACTTGTCAGCAAACTGCAAAGATTCTACATGTATAGCCTTGAGTAAATCAGCAAGGTAAAGCAATAAGAATGGTGATGCATTATAATCTTTAAGAAATCACATTTTTAAATGCATATGCAAAGTTCCTGGAAATTTATGGCATTCCTGCAAGTACAAGAGTATGGAAGCAGATTAGTCTCAAATATAATTCACGAAAAAAACATGACTCACACATGCGTAGACAATTTCACATGCATGAAACCTAATTCACGTACACACAAAAAAAATTCACGTGCGTGAAAAAAAATATATATTCACAAAAATCAATTCACATGCGCAAAATAAAATTATATATTCATAAAATACATTTCACAAATGCAAAACACAATTCGTAGATATACAACTGTGCACAAAAAACCTTTGAATGTTTAAAATGTACAAGTGTCTGAATGTACAAATCGTCATTTACTACGAATCCACTCCGATTTGTGTGTGTGTGTGTTTCTGAGACTTTCCTGGCAGAGCTCTCTTCCCACGTGGGTCTGTCGTACTCTTTAGCCAATCAGATGCGAGCTTACCATTCAACCAATCATATCATAATCCACTGAGAGTGCATTCAAGGAGCACGATTCTGCGCACCTTTTGCGCTATATGGATTAATTAGAACGGAAATTAAGCCTTTACATCAGTAATCCCATAGACAGTAAAAGAAATGGACACAGCGACCCAATTGGAACTCAATTGAGACAAGTGAAGCCCATTTTTAGCGATTTTTAGCACTTCCGTTTCTGACGCGCAGACTCAAACTAAGCTTGATGACGTCAGCAACCTGTCTGACAGATGTAAATCTTCTAGTAGCTGTGCGTGCGAACTGCCATCGTTAATCTTGCAGAGACAGCGAGCTTGAGCGGGGGAGTTCTTTGGCGTGAGTGAGCAGTAGTAAGTATTCTGATTAATTATTTTGTATAGTATTTTGAAATGTAACGCCAGAGCTTCTATGGGCTTCTCTCTTGACGTCTCCCCGATTGCCTGCGAGCTTCTGAATGCACTCTCAGTGGCTTATGATATGATTGGTTGAATGGTAAGCTCCCATCTGATTGGCTAAAGAGTACGACAGACCCACGTGGGAAGAGAGCTCTGCCAGGAAAGTCTCAAAAACACACACACACACAGCAAATCGGAGTGGATTCGTAGTAAATGACGATTTGTACATTCAGACACTCATACATTTTAAACATTCAAAGGGTTTTTGTGCACAGTTGTATATCTATGAATTGTGTTTTGCATTTGTGAAATGTATTTTATGAATATATAATTTTATTTTGCGCATGTGAATTGCTTTTTGTGAATATATATTTTTTTTCACGCACGTGAATTTTTTTTTGTGTGTACGTGAATTAGGTTTCATGCATGTGAAATTGTCTACGCATGTGTTAATCGTGTTTTTTGCGTGAATTATATTTGAGACTAATCTGTCTCCATACAAGAGTTCCTGGGAATTTCCTGCATATGAGTTCAGAAATCGTAATTATGACATGATGTGCATTCAAATGATTTTGGTTGGACAATTTAATATTTCTCTGAATCTTTCACTTACTTTACAAAACTGGATGATTTTTTTGCACTAATGCAACATAATGAAGACGAAAGCATTTGCATTAGTAGTTTGTAATTTGGTTTCACAGATAACTGTGTCTCCTCATAAACCAATTAAAAGATTACAATTATTAATCAACATATATATATATAAAATTATTTTTGTCAAGAATTCCTCATTACAACCTTCGAATGGTTACACCACTGTTTTTGAGCAGAAAAATATCAAAATGTTTTGTAGCAAACATTCTTCAGAATTTATTTCCTTGTTTTAAGCCAGACCCTGACACTTCTCACATGAAACCACACAAAGATGAGGCATAATGGCTAAACAGTCCATTTAGATATGTATGTGTGCATGTATATTTTTAATGGATTGATTTATTAATTCAAACAGACATACAATAGAATAAAGTGAAAATTACAAGGAAAATTCTAATTAAGAGAAAAATAAAATAAAATAAAATAAATGCATGTCCTAATTCTTAAAGTGTTAGTTCACCCATATATTAAAATTATGTCATTAATGACTCACCCTCATGTCGTTCCAAACCCGTAAGACCTCCGTTCATCTTCAGAACACAGTTTAAGATATTTTAGACGGTGCTGACGTGTTTTCTTTGTTATTGGGCGCACCAGAGAACACGTCAGCAGCGTCGTACGTCAACAGTCACAGTCACAGCAGTCGCGTTCACAACAGACCCGGAAGAGAAGACAATCCTGAATAAAGTCGTAATTTTTGTTATTTTTGGACCAAAATGTATTTTCGATGCTTCAACAAATTCTAACGGACCCTCTGATGTCACATGGACTACTTTGATGATGTTTTTATAACCTTTCTGGACGTGGACAGTATACCGTACATACATTCTCAATGGAGGGACAGAAAGCTCTCGGACTAAATCTAAAATATCTTAAACTGTGTTCCGAAGATGAACGGAGGTCTCACGGGTTTGGAACGACATGAGGGTGAGTCATTAATGACATAATTTTAATATTTGGGTGAACTAACCCTTTAAATTCACTGGAAGCTTTTTTGTTCAGATTCAGATATTTAAAATAAATCAGGTGACTTTCATATGTATTTTATTAATTAAAAGCTTGGAACAACAAATATTATTTTAAATCATTAATCCATATGCTAGGCCTTTACATGATATTCTAACACAGTGCAGATGCCAGTGATATGGGTGCCAATATGACATGCTTCCACCTCCAAATTAAATTTGCAGGTTTATTTAGATGTGTAGTCAACATTTGTTTTATAAGTCAGGTCCTGTTGCATCTCTTGGGCGGGATGAATACCAGTCCCTCATTGCTGATGAATCTGTTTTCACTTTAAACATTTAGTCTGCGAGCAGTGAGCCATGTAAAAGAAAAGAACAACTCTAGCGCATGAGATTGAGCTGATAGCTGCCGTACATCTTTTTCAGATCCATCCCAGAGATCAGATTCATTTATATGAGGTACTTTCTTTAGCTTTGTCTGGTTTTCATCACAAGATATAATCTGAGTCATGATGAGAGAATTTTGCAAGTGTGTTGCAAATCACAAAATACTACAAAAATGCTTTTTCTTTTCTTTGAAGTTCTTTTGAAGTTACACAGTCCAAAGCTAATCAACACCAGTATGAAAATAACTGGCTGCTACCTGTACAAACAAACAACTGTTGCACTAAACACATCCTCATTTTATATTTCGATCAAAAGCATGCCAGGCTCTCGCAGACAGAATAAGCTCTTCCTATTGTTCATGAAATTCCTGACCCTTCATGACCCCTCTTGTTTGACGTGATCCAACCACACTGTTGGCTTTGTGAGCCCAGCTGTCAGGGGTCTGGCCACTGGTTTACACTCCATAGACACGGCACAGACTTAATGCCAATTATTGCTTCAAAGAAAAAGACTGAAGTGTATTTTATTATCTTATTAGTTTACTCTATAAGATAAACTAAAGGTACTGTATGAAAATAATTAAAGACATAGTTTACCTAAAAAATATGTAATTATTTGCATGCCCACAAAAATATTTGCAAACCTGTATTACATGGCACAAAAATAATGAATGAATGAATGAATGAATGAATGTGTTATCATTCATCTAAATATCTTGTTATATCTTCCACAGAAAAAAAAGTCATACATGTTTGGATTGTCATGAGGGTGAGTAAATTATAACAAAGATTTAATTATGATGAACTATACCTTTAAATTCCCCTAGACACTGGAAAGTAAGCATTTTTAAAAGTATTTATTTCCATGTGAATAATTCTGTTTTTGCTTAAAATCTGCAGTGCAATTAGCAAATTATTTGCAAAAATTTCTGCACACCCTCAAAAATATTGCACACCAGTATGACTTGGACAAAAATGTCAGTATTTTTTTGTCTACATAATGAAAGTTATCATTCTTCTAACTATCTTCTAAATATGTTCCAGAGAAGAAAAAATAACAACATGAGTGTGAGTAAACAACAACATGATTTGATTTTTGGGTGAACTGTCACTAACTATTGTAACATTTGTCAAGTCTTCACGTCAGTGCTGGGGAGTATTATTATTATTTTATATATATATATATATATATATATATATATATATATATATATATATATATATATATATATATATTTCTTCATGTGAATATTTCTATTTGTGCTTAAATTTTGCAGTGCAACTGGCAAATTACCATTAATTACCTGCTAAAGAGAGAAAGAGAAAAAAGAGAAAAGGAGAAAAATTTAAGATCTTTATTTGTTTACTCTATTAGATTTCTTTCACATATGGAAATTATAAGCATAATTTACCTAAAATATATATATATATATATATATATATATATATATATATATATATATATATATATATATATAATTGCATGCCCTTAAAAGTCTTTGCAAACCCATATGACTTTGCAAACATGTCAGTATTTTTTGTCAACATAAAAGTTTTTCATCATTTACTCAAAATGAAAGAATTTTTATTTGAGGGTGAACTATCCCTTTAAAAAAAAATTGTCAAGCATTCCTGTCAGCACCACAGATTTTTATTTATTTTTTAAAATATTTCTTTCCATGTGAATAATTCTGTTTGTGCTTAAAATTTGCATTGCAATTAGCAAATTAGGAGTAATTTCTTGCTTCAAAGAGACAAATTGAAGGCTATTTAATTTTTAATGAATTTCTTTTAGCAAATTAGCATTAATTAGTTGTAGCGATGTGACAGTTAGCAATCTGCTGTAATCACAGCTATTACTAACCGCAGGAAAAGCCCAGTTGGCATGAATGCAGTGTGACACAATCAGAGATAAGTCTGGAGATCTCACATACTTACCGCAGACAGGGAGGAGATGGAGTGCAACATGTTGGTTTATGTCATTCACTCTGCATTCATCCATACATCAGTGTCGGCAACGTGTCTGATGTAAGGAACAAATCACTGTTCTGACAGGGCTATTTTAAATCAGACCACACTTAAGGCTGTGTAATGCTAACTTGGTAGGAAGAGTGCACTCAGACATAAAATGTTTCATAATTCACTTGTTTATGAGTACAACAGGTGGTTTTCCTAAGCCTGTTTCCAAGGACCGAATAAGTATCTTGTATTTATGTGCCTGCAGCATAAATGTGCAAGATGAGCTTTTTTCCGAAAAGTGATGTTCTTCTGATGCTTTTGATTTTTTTCCCCCCTTGGCAACAAGGCCTTCGAAAACATGTTGATAAATGTTGCGTCCTTGCAAACACTCATACATAATCTAATAATACATTTTTACAGTCTTTACATTCTGCAAATTGAGCTACAGATGACACAATTTAAACATGCTGCTTAGTCACTAAGGTGTTGTGCTTCCTATTTACTTCATAAGGTGCTTTTAACACATTACTGTTTGTTATTTTTTGTTATGCTCCATTACAGCTATAATAGGAAACAAATTAGAAAAAATGAGAGAAATTCAATTAGCCACATGTACTGTAATCTCACCAGTGGAGTAGGAAGGGGGTTGTGTCGTGTTCTAAAATAAGACTGGAGGGTGGCCGGATTAAATTAGCGCAAGCTTGATCATGATAATGATGATGATGTCTCTTCCTGGTTGCCTGTCGTTAGATGGGGCTGTGCACATAAAAGGTGATGGAGCTGCAGGACATCACAAGTTTTGTCATTCTGAGTGACTCTGCAGTTCGAAAAACACAAGCTTTTAGACCATGGGACCAAATGGTCATGACAAAAGAATTATTTCTTTTTTCCTGAAGTACTTCTAGCATTACTAGATCAGGATGAGGAGAGAGACATGACAACAGTGTTTATTCTGCTGTTTTGGAGATGATGTCAAACACTTACTGTTGCTCTGGTTAAACCAAAGTGTAAATATTTGAACTGGATGAATCTGAACTGAAACAGACACACACCTATAAAAAAAAATCAAGAATCACCCACAAAAAAAAACAACCATTTTACTACAAAAAAAAAAAAAAATTTTGCTACACTAACCATTGTTTAACATAGTAAAACTGTGGTATTTGTGGTAAAGCTATAGTAAAACTGTGGTTAAATAAATGGCAATCAATATGCCAAAAAACCATGGTTACTATACTTTTACTACAATAAAACCATGGTTAATTTACATAAGGCAACGGCCCCTATATACTTTACAGGACATTCTTAACATATTTTACATTAATGCATTTGGCAGCTACTTTTATCCAAAGAAAGTTACATTGCTATCAAGGTGTAATCTACATTTATTAATATTTAAAGTTCATGCATTCCCTAAGGATTTTTTTGCTAAATGCATTTGCGTTCAAGTACTTGAATAGTGCATGTTTCGGGCTGAACAACATGAAGGTGAGTAATTCATTTTCATTTTAGGGAGAACTATTATTATTATTATTATGAAATGTTTTATTAAATTAATGTTCTTATGTTTACCACGAAAAACGTTCCTGGAAGAGTTACAGTACTATTATTATTATTATTATTATTATTTAGTTCTAATAACTGGTAATTTGTTCTTAATTTGGCTAATATTGACCCCATAGTAAGCTGTTTTACCCTAAAAATGTGGTGAATTTGTAATAAAGAGGTAATATGGGGTTAAACAAAAACTGTGCTATTTGAGTCCCCATTCAGCCCTGTCTAGTGGTTGGAACTATGATGAAACGTTATAAACATTGATGAATTAAAAGCAAAGATGATTTCCATTGTCCTGATAAAAAACAGACGAAAGCTCTCAGGGTGATGGGGTAAAAAAAGAAAAAAAAAGAAAAAAAAAACAGACCAATAAATACCAGCTGATTGATATGAAAAAAAAAGAAAAGAAAAAACACCCTGGATGTGCATTCAAGCTTGGAATTTCACAATCTCCAGTATCTTTATCAGACTATAAAGATATGTGGGATTAACACTTGAGCTATAATATTGCAGCTGCCCAGTGCTGACTAAATTCTCCCAGATCTATTTCAGTCAGGAGTATTATAGTGGGACAGATGAATGGAAAAATACAACTTCATCGTCTCTTCACCAACATCATTACCCCAGTGACCCAGGAGATGGGAGAAATGACTCAGTGAGGAAATAACCCCATCTAGATCAGAAGATTTATGGACAGATAAATGGCATTTCAGGTCATGTCAAGTCTTCGTTCCAGCCTGCAGGTCAGTGGACATTGAGAGCCATCACAACTGTTCTCAAGTTCTCTTGAACTACTGAAAGAATGTAGTGGCAGCCACAAAAAGACTTGAAATTAAATTAAAATCAGACATGCTTTGTTTTTCCTGGAAAATTTTGACCTAAAACACTTCCCATCCCTTGAAGAACACTGACTTGAAAATACCAATCAAAATCCTTTCTGCATCATGGATTCTTAATCTATCCCACATCTAAAAGTTGCTGTTTATAAATATAAGCGACTACCAGAGACCAGCTGCTAAAGGCCTGAACTCTGCTTCACCCTGCGTGATTGTCCTGTCAAGGTCATGTCTGTATGCGCCAGGTCTATCTCCTGTCTATCAGGGCTAATTCTGTCCGACACAGGAGAGGAAACATGAGGATGTTTGTCTACAAACAAAAAAGCAGGCCATGCTCTGTCCTGCTGAAATACTACAGGCTGTTTTAGTAGGACAGACTTAAACTTTATAGCCAACTAGGGATAACTGTATGAAGTCTATCTAGCCATCAATCTTGTTATAGAATACTGAGTTGAAAAAGTCTATATGGAAACCCATTTCCACCCCCCCCCCCCCAAAAAAAAAAAAACAAACTGAAGCTAAAAAAAAAAACACAATTAAGACGTTTTATGTCACTTTTCGATTTTATTTATATCTGAGTTTATACCTTTTATTTATTTATTGTTTTATTCTTTGGTGGAAACAGCTTTCCATAAGTCAACACCACTGCCATTGATATACATTCCTAAAAAAGGTTCTGTCTATCTATCTATCTATCTATCTATCTATCTATCTATCTATCTATCTATCTATCTATCTATCTATCTATCTATCTATCTATCTATCTATCTATCTGTCTGTCTGTCTGTCTGTCTGTCTGTCTGTCTGTCATTGTATAAAAAGTATTATATATTGTATGTATGTATTTTAAACAAGCAATTTTTCCATTAAATTAACATTCTAGACAGTGATGTCTTTCAAGGTTTTCTTGTATCTGATCGAAGGGAACACAGTGAAATTCCACAGACATGTCCATTTAAGGTGCAAAAATGTTCTCCATGCCCTTTTTTATGAGGCTGTCATTTACTGTCAAGTGTAAAAATTATCCAGGTATCATCTGCTTTTATAACTGATATATATATAGCTATAAGGTTTTTGAGCCAGAGCTAAATATTTGGTCTTTATCCTTTTAACGGGATGCTGTGAAACAGAGCAGAGCGGAACATGAAATTAAAAGTTTGGGCATCAGTGCATTTGACCTTTATAACGGAAGCTTTAAAATGAAATGCATGGTTTTGGGGGCATAGTATAAAACAGGAGTCATTCTCTTTTGGAACTGGTTATGTTTTTACAAGTTCTTTTTTAAGCATTTTGGTACCATACCTTAAATTCAACACTGCTTTGCAGCAAACTTTAGGAGGAAAAACTATTAGATTAATCAATTTTAGTGTGACATTACTGCTCAACTTTTGCAGAATTTTGCAAGTATGCAGTAAAATCCATTTCGAAATCAATTTCCAAAGTTTGCAGCCTGGGGCTTCTTCCACCTAGCAGATGCTAGAAACTTTAAGTAATTGATGTTGCATCATCAAATGCTGCGGGGCTATAGGGTTGTGCCTACTATTCTCTGAAAGTTTTTGTAATTAGGTCATCTCATGAATATTTGCAGAGTTGCATCATATGCTATTCAGCCCAATTATAGGCAACATCCCCCGATACAGGTGTATCAAATGTTGCATTATTCATCTCAACAGCTGTTTTTCATTCTAGCAATATTCATAGAAAATTTGTTGCACCCATATCAGCAACAAATCTCACATCCATCGCAGGTTGAGAAAAATATTCTCATTTACAAAAAATATAGCAGGGCAGGGGATGTGCTTGCTGACATTCCACTAAGGCCATAGAGAGAACAAACCATAGCAGACGGTATTAAAAGAAGGGTTTCTGAGAAAGGTGCTAAAAATGACACACTTCTAATAGAGAACTTACATCAGAATTTTTTTTTGTTTGTTTGTTTGTTTGTTTTTTTTAATTCCAAATGTTTTAGAATTCCACAGATTTCTGTGGAAACTGTTTTACATATTAATTTCAAATATCTAGTCTTTGTATGTGTGTGTGTGGGTGTGTGTGTGTGTGTGTGTGTGTGTGTACAGTATATATATATATATGCTATTTTGTTATGTTTTTTTATCACAAATTAATTGAGATATTTGATATTAACATGTACATTATTAATTGTTTGATATTTTTAATATGATTCATGTTAATTGTTTGAAGCAGAAATGCACAAAATCTCACAAATTACCTTTTGGTTACTGACTGTTTGTTGAAATATCAGCTCGAAAAGCACTGATTGTTTGAATCCATGTTCCATGTTATTTCATGTCCTGTCATTTCTTGCTTACTTTTTATAACTGGAAACTGCACTACATGTTTTCAGTATGACAGAATTTCAGGTTTCAGCTATTTTCATCACAGTCTTACAGCAGAGCTCGGAGTTTCTGATTCGGAGTTTCTGAGTTTCCCAGACTGGGGCTTGTTAGAAAGTTTTTTCCGGTGATAGTTTGGTACACGGATTGTTCTGTGTTGCCTGGACAGGGGCCTCTGAGTTCTGCATTGTTTACCCTCCCTTTAGATCACAGCTGGGCAGAAAATCTTAAAAGAAATCACCTGTTTGTGGACTGATACACACAGATCCACTTCTAGATAAACCAGACCTTAAAATCATTAACCTTTTCATGGTTATTGGTTAGATTCCTTAAATAAGATGATTGAATGGTTCATATCTTGAATAAAAACATTTTCCTTGATGTTCTAAAGATACAAAGGTTCATTCTGCTATGAAAACATACTGGAGGGAAACTGTGCCTGCTTATAGTACTGTTTACTTGCACATGCTCTCTAAAGAAGTTATCCAAATCATGTAATGTAACAAAATTAGTGCTGAACACAAATTGCTAGCAATCCCTGATCTTGCAGGCCTATTCTGAGTGCTGAGTTGTGGAGGTTGCAGCAGAACACAGTGATACTTTAATGCTGCCATGATTGCTCGAAAATGTACGGGAACATCTATAATGAATATTACTATTAATTATGATAGTATAATAATTTGTATTTTCATTTGCATCATATTTACTATAGTAAATAAAAAGCTGAAACAATGCAGACAACACATGCAAACAGACGATTTTATATTCACACAATTATATATTTAAATCCATATATGCATATATATTCTAATACAATTAAATTATTATGCTAAAATTGAATCTAAAAATAATTAAAAACAATTATTTCATACACAATGAGGATGTTTACTTGTTAAACAGCAGAAAAACTAAAGGAAAATGTTACCTGTTTTTTGTGGCAAAATCATGTCTAAAATATACATGAGTTCAGTGAATGAGTGTTAAATAATAAAAATGCATCAGATCTCATCATTAATAATTAATTATTTATCATACTGGGTTGCTTTGATGCATACCTGTAATTGACCTAAGAATATGGAATTTTCAATCTAAAGAGAGTAGCTTAAAAAAAAAAATCCTTGGTTGCAGCATGTTACAAGAAATCTAAAAAAAAAAAAGTGGGTGGAGTTTTAGAAGTGGAGGGAAAAAAAAATCACCTATCGCAGTGTTACTCATGCATCTTGCCCAACAATGTGATCCCTTCAAACAGGAAGCCCAGACTCAAAGCGCCTTTCCTGGTCACCGCATTAAATGAATAATTCAATAAATAAATGGAATATTAAATGGTGTGACCGGAAAAGGGTTGACACCCTATTCCTTATTTTCCCACCAGTGTACAGTACCAGCCAGTCCCATACGGTCTAGAGTCTACCCTCTGTGTGAGATTTAGTCATTTTTCAAATGCTCTTTAAACTTTCTTTCACATCTATACAACACTTTTTTTAATTAGTCCTTCATTCAAATTAGTCTTCCAGTTTGGCATAATTGCATTTTATTACATAGTAAAATATTTGTGCATTTACAATATATTAATGGCTTCTAGTTGGCTTCTGTTTAGTATTGCTAATAAAAACTAAAACACTAAAACTAAAGCAACATTTCTCATTTTCATGTAGTTCATGTTGATTTACTAAAATAACTATAACTAAAACTGAAATAAAAAAAATATAATGAAACCTAGACATGATAAAAATGATAATAAATAAAAAATTATGACATAATAACATTACACAACAAAATTACTAAAACTTTAACTAAAATTAAAATGAAAACAGAAAACAGAAAAATAAAACTAATTCAAATTATAAATAACTATAGCACTTCTGTCTTATAGCATTTGATGTGTTTTTTTTTGCTTTTATCACTTTTTGTTGTTTAGGTAGTGTACTAGTATGCATGTTTAAAACAGTTTTGAAATATTGAAGAGAAATAATGCAATGTCCGGTGCCAAGATTTAAGACCAAAGACCAAGTTACAACATCTTAGTGGTCTTGTATTACGTAAAAAAAAAAAACCCACAATATTATACAAAAAGTATTTCATGGCTAGAAACCTTAAAGAAAACATGTTTATTTTTTCACATTGTCCTTCTTTCTTATCATTCTTCTTGTCCCTATCTACATCATCAGATGATCTGCTAATGAGTATTAACCAACAGAGCAGAAGAGGTGACACACACACACGTTTGCTATGTAAATGGGGACATTACATAGACTTCTATTGTTTTTATATACAGATAGTTATACACATTTTGACCTAAACCCACCCATCCCCTTAACCATACACACAACCCTCACAAAAAACTATCTCCACAAATACAAAAAAAAAAAAATATTTTTTTACTTTATTTTTATACCAGTTTTACAAATGAGGATGTCCCAAAAATTGAGGTTTTTGGCGATTTTGTCAGGTTTTGCTCACTTTTGGGTACAAATTTGTCCCTAAAATATGGTTAAGTAGGTACACACACACACACACACACACACACACACACACTTAGTTCCTTCTTTTCCATTGCTCCAAAAATCCAGGCGACCTCAGCTGACATTATATATACATATATAGTGTCAGTCAAAGCCTCCTGTGTATAGAGATATTTTCCATGGCACCAATCTGAATCTAGTTTCTTCATTTTTTCTTAAACACAAATCTTGCGTTGGATGTGCAGAGCATGACAGTCATCCCTATTTGGTATTACTTAACTTCCCGTTTCCTTTCCCTAACAAACTGGTATTTCTCATCTTGACATGATGGTGGTGGGTTATACAGAGATCTAGTGCAAGAGGTGTGATGAGTCCTTTAAAGTTAGTAGTACTTATGAAAAAAGAAATGACGTTTTGATGGAGAGCATTTTTAGATCGTTAAAAGCTCTAGATGTCAGCCCCAGCAGTTCAGTGACCATTGCCCAGCAGGTTTTTTTTCTTATTCATTTGCTTTTCACTTAACGTTATCTGTAATACTTCTGTTCACTTTAGCTTATATACTCTTGAAAATAAAGATACTTAAAAGGTTCTTCACAGCTATGCCATAGAAGAACCATTTTTGGTTCCACAAAGAACCATTCAGTTAAAGGTTCTTTAAAGAACCAGCTCTTTCTAACCTTTTTGTAATCTGAAGAACTTTCAGATGTTTAAGGTTCTTTATGGAACCATTTAGATAAAAAGGTTCTTCTATGGCATTGTGAAGCACCTTTATTTTATAGGCTTTCAGGTGTGGCAAAGGGCTGCTTTGAGTTAAAAGGAATGAAGTGAGTGAATTTTTGTGCAGGATATTAGCCTCAGCTTTATATCTCACGGCAACAAGCTATTTTACGTAAGTTGTGGCCATGACCTGCCCTCGGATACAGCTGACCTCTGAAGACATTTTTGATGAATAGTAGTGTCTCCTGAATTCATGAAAAGACATGGATTTGTTGAGTTGGAAAATAAAATATACTGTATGGTTGTTTCTTCAGCTACAGTATGAGCACTTTTAGTCCTGTAGACTTTTAGGACATAAACTCTCTTAAGAGATACTTTTCATTGTCTAATTTATTTGAATTATTCACTAATAATATCCATCAGTGATACATTTCAGATGATGTTTAGCATTTTATAACATTCCGTGGTGGAAATTACATTTGAATCATTTTTGGAAAAACAAGGCTGACTCTTTTGTCTTGCTATTGTAAGTATAATTTCATAGCATTCATAGCTTGCATTTGATGCATCCAAAATATACAATACAAAAATAATCATAGCAGTTTTGGACAATTTTATAGCAGCTGCCTGTAACATTTGAGCTGTATATCTGTGTTTTATGTATTATGGTTAGCCTTTCCAGTGTTTTTTTTTTAAAGAACTTACAGTATCAATCCATGTTAGCCAAAGAACACAGTGACTTTTGACCATTCAATCTCGTTTTATTGAAAAAATGAAATAAAATAGCATGTACAATAATTACAATAATAATTATTATAATAGAAACATCAATAATATTAATCATAATAGAAAAATCTGTACATTCCATTGTTTTCTTTCAGTACAATAGGGAAGACTGATACAAAAAAACGACTGCATAAAGTATGGGGATATTTACAACAAAGAGAAAGAAACGCTGCTTATATACTCACAGTCATTAAAAGGAGCATTTCTTTAAACAAGCTAGCAGTAGCCTGGTGAGAACCAGGTGCACTGCATATTTGGCTGTTTATCAAGTGTCTCTTGAAAAATGACATGCCAAAAAAAAAAAAAGCTATGGATGAAACAGCATTGATAACAATTTATACTCTTCTGTACGTTTAACACAGCTGCATAACATGCAGTATTTTCAAAATAAATATCCCCTAATTTTATTGTCTCCTTTTATAGAGCTTTCCGGAGAACATGCTCTAGTGGCTGTATTGGGTTACTTCAGGTATTTAAGAAAAAGCAAGGGTGAGCGGAGACAAGATGTACATCACAATCAAACATCTCAGGAGCACATTTTGTGTGCAAGTGCGGATCTGTGCTCAGATTCTGTGTTCTGATTGTCATTGGATCACAGTACCATGATCTCAGTCTAATTACCCAGTCCTACATACCTAGTCCTTAGTACACCTGCCAAACAAGTCATTAGGGTTGTATTGCAGTTTGTCAGGCAAGACAAGAGGTTAGAGTTGATTGAGAAATAATGAATTATTAGATCGTTTTAAAGTCAGAAGGGAGAGTGGATTTTGTTGTCTGTCCCATTTCTTTCCAATAAAACCCAAACCGTTCAGCCATTATTCACTCACACAGTCTGTAACTTAAACTATATGTAATCCATGCAAATAGAACTTTAAATAAAGTTTTTTTTAGCAACATTTTCCAATCCAAACACTCATGTAGCACTAAAATACAGTAACACTGAAATTATGGGATGGAAAGGAGGGTTTGAAAATAAGGTAGGCTAACCTGTAGCTCTTATTTCCGATGGGCTTTGTTATTCATAGTCTTTGTCTTATACACATTTGGCTTTGAATAAGAAAATAATAATCAATAAAAAATAGACCATACATGTGCGTAAGCAAACATAAAAAAAAAAAATGTTTTTTTTTTTTCACTTACAAATATATATACTTTTTACTCCACGTCATGACTTGTCCTATTGTCCTATGTCTAATAAAATAAGTTGATGCATTCTTTATGAAAGATCACTTTGAATACTCTTTGGTTTAAGTCTAAAACTCTATAATATGCAACATAGCAGCACTTGTAGAAAGACATTCATTAACATGTTCACTCTTTTTGTCCGTGCGGACATGATGACTGCGATCCTCATTCTGATACTGATCTAAAGACCCTGTCTGATATATATCGCAATAAACAGGCATGTTCCTGTGCATTTCTCCCTTCAGATAACCTGAAATGTACTGTGGATGGCTTACAACTTAATGTTGTTGTTGTTTTTTTTTTGGTTTTGTTTTAAAGAGCAGACACTGAATTTTTCCCAAATAGAGGTCACCCACCTTAGCCCCCTGAAAGATTGTTCCAGAAATACCCGAAAGGCTAGTGGACTTAAATAGAAAGGAAAACGGTAGACGGTAACTAGACGGTAGAAACAGGACTTTTTAATGATACTTAAGAAATTGACTAACACTCCTGGCTGTTTTTTTTGTTTTGTTTTTTTTTGCTATGATGTTATTTCTAAAAACTATTATTATTTTAATTTTGTTAATATTAAGCTTTTATTTTTTGTAGCTATTCAAAATGCCTAATTCAATTGACAGAATTTTCCATAACGATATTACCAACTTTGGTAGCATTAAGTAAAAGGCTGATTGAAAACATTGGTCTGAGCTCGAATCATTCTTACATTGTTGGACAACTGCACATGGACACATGCCTGCTCATTTTCAAGTTTTGCCAACCAGTTACTGTACATGCTCTCGGCTTCACATCATTCAGAAGCAACGGTCTAAAAAGGTAGTGTCACCTAATTGGGGAACGCTCTCTTCTCCTCCGTTAATGTGCATTCTTCATTAGCTGTGCAGTGCCTCTATGCTGTGTTTTATTTAACCATGCATATTCGTAAGAACACTCTTGTACAGTTTCTGTCGATTCCTTATCGTAACTGTACCGTTAGCTTGAGTCTGCCTCGCCGAGGGGCTCAGTTCAGCGCAGTGTGCCTGTATGAAGAGGTGTCTGTAAAACCTTTCCACTAGTTCTGCACAGTCATATTTCAGATTCCCGCCGTAGAGGCCGCGGTTCTAAGGGAACGGTGGCCTGGCTATGGTCTGAGTCTGAGCTAGTGTCCGTGTTTGTCCCGCCAGGGCCCAGGCTGTCCCCGTTCCCTTCCTCTTTCTCCTCTTTGTTTGAAATGGCCACTTCGTTCTCATAGCAAAAAGAATTTGAGTTGCACAGGATATATTTTTTCTCAGCAAGGTCCCTCGCGCTGCAAAGGGGGGTACTGGGCACTTCGTAGGTCTTGTGAAAGCGAGAGTAGTCTACTTTGTAATAGTTTTTCTCCTCAAAGAGGACAGGCTCAAATCGGTGTCCCCAAAGGATCTCACTGGCCACGTAGGAGCTGCGGCACTGGGTGGTCATGGCTGTGGCCTCCACCATGCCCTCCAGGATAACTACGATTTCAAAGTCAGAGTTATCCATTTCCTGTTTGCTCATGTCATAGAAAGGGCTGTCCTCGTCGATCTCATGGACGATGGTGATCGGTGACACCAAGAAGATTCGGTCGATGCCACTGTCAAAGCCCACGTCGATGTCCATCTGGTCTAGAGGGATAAACTCTCCCTCAGCTGTGGTGCGAGATCTAAGGAGCTGAGCTCGAACATGGGCCTCTACCAGGTGGCTTTTGCGCAAGTTGCCCACCCTCCACATCAGACACAGCTTATTGTCTCTCATGGCCACCGTTGCATTGTGGCTGAACACCAGAGTTTCGTTCCGCTTCTTGGGCTTTGCCATTTTAGCCATGACAGCACCAATGATGAAGGCATCAATGATGCAGCCGACTATGCTCTGAAATACAACCATGAACACCGCGATGGGGCACTCGTCTGTAACATATCGATAACCGTAGCCAATAGTGGTCTGTGTCTCTATAGAGAAGAGAAAGGCAGCTGTGAAGGTGCTGACGTTGGAGACACACTTGGGACCGTCGTTCTCCAGGTCTCCATGGAATATTGCAACCAGCCAGAAGATACATCCAAAAAACAGCCACGACAGCAGGAAGGCCAAGCAGAAGATAACGAACATCCATCGCCAGCGAATGTCCACGCACGTGGTGAAGATGTCGGCAAGGTAGCGCTGGCTCTTCTCGCTGACGTTGATGAACTGCACGTTGCAGTGTCCGTCTTTCTTGACAAACCTGCTCTGGGTCTGGTGACGGGTGTGGACCTTGCCCTTCCCGTTACCGTACCCATTTGGCACCGCAGCAGTGGCCAACTTCATACCGTCCTCCTCTGATGACACGATGCTGTAGCGGTTGGCCCGCACACTTCCCATCACCTCAGTCTGGGAGGTCTGTGCTGTTTCTGCTTTGGAAAACAGTCTAAGTTTCTGGAAAAAGCGTTGGAGAAACAGTTTTGAAACACTCAAGGGGACCAACACAAGCAGGAAATGGGGTTGTTCAGAGCAAGACGCAGGAGGCGTCTCGTTGCTCTAGTTGGACCTTTGATTGATAGAAAGGGCCAAGGATGGGGTGATCACTCGTTTCTCATCTGCTCTGGTGATATCATCGATCAAATGTCCTATAAGAAACAAGAAACGAGATACACGTCAACATTAACTGGCAAAGACTGTAAACGCAACATTCTCTGAACATTAACTGAATTGCATTTTTGGATCTAACAGCACACAGGTCTCTGATTCCAAACGTGATGCACATAATTCTCACACATTCTCATGCAAGTCTCAGCTTGTACTGATAAATTTGTACACTGATTAAATCATAATGTTAACATTTCCCTCTGAATTTAGGATCACATAAAATAATACTAACTTTGATGCATGGTATGTGCTTAATCAAAAACTCATACTTTGAAACTTAAGAGGACCCAGACCATTCCTTTTAGATTGAGTAAAAAACAGCAGTGTTAGCCAACAAGACTTCACTCAAAATGGACAAATCATCCGTGAGGCTGTGAAGTAATGACTGAAAGTTTCTTGTCTGATTGTGAGATTTTTTTCAACTTATTTGTTATTATTGATCATCAGTATTATTGTCTTGTATTATTGTATTATTTAAGTTGAAAAAGATAATTCTTCATTTGCCTTAATTTTCTTGTGCAACATCAAATGTTTTATATCATGTCATCATTTCAGTCTCAGTTATCACCTGCATCAACACCTACATCAATTTAATTCAATCAAATTTTTTTTTTTTAATTTTCTTAGATAAAATGACATTTTACCAGGTAGTGCACTAAATCACTTGATAACGCCATGCCAACCTGTCTGTTTATGTGATCTCCCATATAGTTTTGCCCACAAGACCATTAATAATACCTGTTTTCACATACTGTGCTAATCAGGGTAAGGGTGAATGGAAAATTGTTTTGTTCAGTCACGTATGTCTCATATTACCAATGCACTAATTTAAATTGCCAAAAACTCATCTATAACCAAGACTGGTGTCCTGAAAGCTCTACTTTAAACCTTTATTATACCTTCCATATATTTAACATGTTATCTATTTTTAGTGTACTGAACAATAATAAAATGCTTTTAAAGAGTGTCTCACAGGATATTCACAAATAATCACAGAAAGGTCATCACAGGTATTCCAGGTAAAAAGCTGAAACAGCTGATCTTTTCTATGAAAAACAGCGCTTTAAAATAAGACCCATTCCCTAAAGGATTTTTGACATTTTAAGAGTCAAACAGGAAAAACTCATTTAGTCATTGGAGAAAGGCATGCATTCTGATCAAATCTGTTCTTTTGTCCAACCTCTTCAAATACTGTCTCAAAGTACATAACATACAGAACTATTGCTTAAACATCAGCAAAGGTAAAAACAAGCTAAGACTGGTTTGCAGTAGGGTGCAGAGCAGGGACTGAGACGAGGCTTGTTGACTTGAGAGCTTGTCCACTGGGACCTCATCTTCTCTCTCAGCAGTATAATGACAGCCCTGTGACAATTCCCTGGGGAGGGCTAAAACATTACTCATTAAAGCTCTTATTCTGCCCTCAATGTTCTTAGCAACCATAACTGTCCCATTTTATCTTATTTAGCAGATGCACGGAATGCAAAAGGATTTAAGAGAGGAAAAAGAAAGTAAGCGAGAAAGAGGGAAAGAACTTGAGGAAATAGTAAATTTGTATTTAAACCGAAATTACTTTTTTTTTTTTTTTTTTTTTTTTTTTTTACTATTAAAGATTTTTCTGCCATCTACAGCAAACGTAAGCTGTTCATTTCTTTTGGTTTTACAAAAGACACGTTTTTCATATGTGGCCCCACAGACATTCAGATAAAGAGCAGGTTGATAGATGCCATTATTTATTACATGAAACATAATATAACAGTGTTTATATCTAGGAAAGATGTTTATTTTGATGGCGTGGATCAGCGAGGACCAATGGAAAATGATATACATAAAAGTCTACATTCTTTTGAGTGTTCTACTGTAACTAGGATTAATATACTAAAAATTCCTTTTGCCCTTTTATCACTGTTAACAGTTTACACTGTGGCATGCATAGACCTGACAGTAGCTGTCAATCGAAAGTCTCTAAGTGTTTAAGGTAGAAAAGCGGATCTGTGTGTCTCTCAGCCGACTGACAAGTGCTGAGCTCAGCTGTACTCCAAATATATTAGACAAATGCATACTTAGCAACATTGGGTTCAATAGAATAGACTACTAAGAACAATACTAGGCTATATAATATTTAACATCATGTGTTACATGCAACAATACACATAATGTAGTACTTAAACCCATATGTTTCTTTTATAAGGCAAATCTGTCAGGCAGGCATATGGAGAAGTCAACAGGTGTGAAAGAAAAATTAATTTTTCTTTTTTCACAGTTTCTTTCTTTTGAATGACGACATAATACATGTATTAAGTAATAAGAAATGCAGGATGCTGTGTCACCTTGTGTATTTGTCTTCAGAGAAAATAAAAATCAAATATTGATCACACTCACAAGTTTCAGTGCATGAGAGTTAGAAATTGATTTTAATAAACAACTCGTTACCATCCCATAAGAAAAATCATAAGTGAAATCTCTTTAAGTGCTTCACTTAGACAGCAATAATATTAAACGGAGCTTAAACTAAGACTGTTTGATTAGCCTAAGTGATCTGCTTCTCAGGTATTTTGTTGTTTTTTTACTGATATAATGTGTCTCCTATAGACTTTCACTAGAGAGCTCAACAATGTTCTCAAACTATGTGACTGTCTGATATTAAAAGTTAAGTAAATTCGAGAACTCCACTAAAAAGTCTCTTGTGCAATGAAAGAGCAACATCTGAGCCACAACATTCTTAATGAAATCAAGTTAAAATGTATAGCACAAAACACTTCATACTGTAAAACAGTCCGGGTTTATTTACAGTTTCATAAAATATCTCAGCAAATATATGTGCGACCTTACCTAGTCATTTGTAAATGAACACGAAACAGTTCTCATACATAAAAATATCCCACGAATGGTTTTACTATCCACACTGTCTTCTCATTGATCTGATTCTCTCCACGTAACGTATTAACAGTATTTGATATGAAGCATAAGAACAAAAATGTCCACGTTTCTCCTCTCGTTTGCGGCGTGCGGTAACTCATGTGCTGTTTCTTCTAGGCTTCAAACCCATTTAAACAGCACGCAACCGCTGGCCACGCCCCCTCTCTTAAAACCGGCCAATCCGATGATTCACGCGCGGATAAAGCAATCAGACTGGAGAGCAAGTGAAACACGGAACCACAGCAGCTTGCGAGTTAAGGCTTGAATCCCCCCAATGGAAGCCAAAACAAAAGCTTGTGGGAGTCTAAAAAGTATGTATTATTTCATAAGTGTGCATATGTGTCAGCAGGGTTTTCAAACAACCTTTCAGTAACCACCAGAGTTACAAGTTAGTCACAATGGGCTAAACAGACGCTGACAAACACAAGCCGCGTTCGACTGAGGAGGTAACCATAGCAGCAGTACGATTTTTTTCTCAACGTCTGGCATTATTTCGACAAAACATACGGTCATTATTTGTTTACAAGTCATAAATCTAATCGCTGTGATTTAAACCTTCGCCCGAATCTCGTCCGTTTTCGCTGTGAAAATTATTAACTGAAAAGTCAAGTAACGTTACACTGAGAAAAATAGCGTGTAATTCCCACACTGACCTCAGATATTTAATTATGAGAAATTATGAGACCAAAGGCAACGTGGACATCGTTTATCAGGCTTCAGATTTAAATCAAACACTTTTTATAAAGATATTTTGTTTCATTAAACAAATCCTGTATAAACTAATTTAACATGACATACTATTGTGGCCTTTAGTCAAGGTTATGCCAGCGACAGAAAACAGTTTAGTCATAACAGTCTCCAAATGTGCTATTCTGGGTTTTGCCATTATGATCAACAAATTTCTTGGTGTAGGATCCATTATGCATTTCCACAGCACTTTTCTGAATTTATTCAGGCTTTGTCTTCCAGCATCTGTGCGTTGTATTGTTGGGAATCCGTAATTCAAGACCATTGTGAAAGAAATTAATGATCATTTATTGTTTAGTCAGAGGAATGTTTCTTCATCTCTTTATAAATGGTTCAATGAAAACCCAGCAGCAAGTGTTCCACAAGCGTTTGCTCTTCCCGGCTGCTGCGTGTCACACACTGCTTACTTATCATAACTAATGAGCCATGTTAAACTTTTATTTGTGAAGCTGTTGCAGAGTGCTTATTTTAGTTACTTTCTTGTTCAAGTCTATAAATAACTATTTATACAGACTATTTATAGGCGAAACATGGTGCATTAGTTGTCCGGCCTCTGTTTACCTTTCAGCCTAATTTGAGGCGATGCTTGGACAGCACTGCATCCAACCACAAGGTGGAGGGCTGGAGACTTCACTTTCTGAGGAACATATCCTGAGACCCAGCAATTTTATTCACTGTAGCAGACATATGTTTTTTGTTAATATATCTGAGACCATACATGCCACTGTTTTAAGTCCTGGTCTGTTTTGAAGAGGACATCCTGGACTTTTTTTGTCATGCCAAATTATTGGATGTGGTCAATTTGATATCATCAGGGTATAGTTGAACAATTATAAAATGTGACTATATATAACAATAATTTAATCAAATATATAAGGCTTCTCTAAAAATCTTTTTTATATGAATGATCTGTTTATTACAATATACTATATATGTTAAAATGTATACTTTTATATTAAAATATAATGCAAGTATTTCAGAATTGCTTGGTTGTAGGAGGGGAGGTCTTTCAACAGTCATACATTGCACAATGAAATCTAAATACTCATTTATCAACCATTAGATTGTCCTAGAGGGGAACTGGATGCAGGCTGTGAAAATATGAACCCTTCTCACAAGACTGTGATGACGCATTTCAGTGGTCATCGGCATCATAAATCCTCCAAAGTTTTTTTTGTTTGGATACATTTATAACACTATGCTTTGTACTATATTTACCTTTGCATCAAATTACAAGAAAAGAAAAAAAAAAAACTAAAAAATGTATCTATGGGAGTGATGGTAAATTTGACAGTTCTCTCTACTGATTGCTGTTATCAATCTCAATTTCTCTCTGTTGTTTTTCCTATTTTGAAAGTCATGAAAACACTAACATGGAGTTGTTCTTTTGCTATTTGAGCAAATGGCAATGCAAAAATATATTTGTGGTAGTCTTCCATTCACTGCTATAGACGTTTACCCAGCTATGAAAACTTCTGCTGCTGAGAAACCCGGAAATGTGAAAAAGATCCATTGAAAATTGCCACTGGGGCTCTGTTTCCAAAAGATTTTATTAGTTGTTTGGACGGAAAGGTTAACCACTTTGCAAAATAAGATGGAACAGTGTTCTGCACTTACTCAGCTAATGCTAAAGAGACACACTGACTGACCACAGTTTGGTCCGGTTAATGTCACTGTCATGATAATTGATCCATTGCCTCTTATGTAAGTTGAAGGTTTGGGTCCATTATTTAATCAAGGAGGTCCTTTTTTACATCTCTTGATATCAAAGAACATTCAAGGTCTTGGAAGACGATTCTGTATTGTCCATCATTTTTTTTTTTTAATGTCTGTAATATCAGTGATAAAGTGATACTGAGTTTGTGCAAGGCTGCTGAATGCCACATAGAATCTCTACAACATAAACAAGATACTAACTAAAAAGTTTTTTTTTTTTTTTTTTTTTAATATAGTGCTCTAAATGGATTCTCATCAAACTGAAGGGCCTACAGGGCTTTAGTGTGATTTTCCAGTACTAGTCCAGGATACTATGTTAGAAAGGCCTTTTAAGATGATCTTGCTAACTGACAGCACATCTCAATGTCTAAATCTAACTATAGGTGCACTATTTCTTACAATAGTGATGCCCTTTGAGGAAGCCCCATTTCAAAGTGCTGTAGCAGAGTCAGTATGTATCAAGGCCATTGTTATAGCTCGTGTTCTTGGACAGCACTGCTGGTGGATGCTTTTTCTGCCTCAAGACTATTCCCATTAACCAATTCCACAGCTGCTGTTCGAGAACTTATGTTGAGTGGTTTGTGTTTTGGCTGTTGAGAGTACTTCTTTAGGTCATACTCCTCTGCGCTTAATTCTGGGACCAGGACTTTAACTGTGTGGTTAAACAGGGCGTAGTCCACTCTGTAGTTCCTTCGGGTGACCCTGATCATCTCCTGAAAGTGCTGGCCCCACAGAATCTCACTTGGAGTGTAGGATGTGCGTGTCTGGTGAAGAATGCCCGTGCAGTCGTCTGTATAGGTGAAAGAGACCACCAGCTCAAAGTTCTCCTTCCTCAGGTCCTTCAAGCTCACCTTGTATAGAGGACTGCCAGGGCTGATTTTATGAACTATAGTCGTTGGGGTGGCCAGGATGATGTTGTTCTCTTCAATGTTGAGGTCTTTGTATGTAATGTTAACTTTTCCTGTGCTGTGTGCCAGGTGGCGTACCAGCTGTGCATGAGCCGTTCCTTCTACCATGTGGTTCCTTCGGAAGTCCCCGACCCGCCATGACAAGCATAGGTGATCGTCACGCAAGCTGATCACTGCACAATTGCTGAATCCAACCGTTTGGGCTCTCTTACGGGCAGATGCCATCTTTGCGACTGCGATGCCGATGACAAAAGTGTCAATGAAGACACTGATGACATCTTGGATGGTAACTACGATGATGGCAATCATGCAGTTCTCAGACATCCCCCGAAAGCCATAACCAATAGTGGTTTGGGTCTCTAATGAGAATAGAAAAGCACCTGTAAAACTTCGAACCTCATAAACACATGGCTCATTGTTGGGGTCTTTCATATCGCCGTGGGTCAAAGCAATGATCCAGAACAAAATTCCAAAAAAGAGCCAAGATAAAATGTAGGAGAAAGCAAATGTCAAGAACATGACCCTCCAGCGGATCTCCACCAGGGTGGTGAAGATGTCAGTGACCCAGAGAAGCCACTCTTCTGGAATGTGGTGCACAACCATTTTACAGCTCCCATCTTTTTTCACGTATCGTTTCTTCTTAGAGTAGTAGTTGTCATCTGTAAGCACACTGGGAATTTCGTCACTGCACTTCACTCCAGAATACTGTACCATGCCCGAGTTCATACTGCCTCAGTCTAGAGAAAAGAGAAATGCATAATCAGATTCACAGGTACCCGTAATATTGAGCTTAATTAGATGTGTGTATATATATGTGTGTGTGTGTGTGTGTGTATATATCTGTATATGTATACTGTATATATGTGTGTATACAGACGTCGATTGAATGATTTTTGCGGCTGACCAGAGAAGTGGTGAGCAACAACTTTTTTTTCTTTTTTTTTTTAATGAGAAAACAGCTTTTGTTATGCTGAGAAAATAAGACAGAAAAAAATATAGCATGGACCCCATGTCTCTACACATCAGCGAATCGCCATTTTGGAGAATATGAGCTGTATGCACAGCTAACGATCTTCTGTGTCAGGCGCGCCACAAGGATACATTTCTACGTGTTTTTACGCTGTGGTTTGAAAGAAAACAGCGCATCCTGTGGCGCGACTGACACAGAAGAGCATAAGCTGTGCACACCGCTCATATTCTCTAATATGGCTCTATGCTGATGTAGAGTGACACAGAGGAGACGAATTGTTAAATAAAGTCATTATTTTTGTTTTATTTGCGTACAAAAAGTATTCTTGTTGCTTCATAAAGTTCAACTGATGCGAGATGGACTATTCTGACAATGTTTTTCATACTTTTCTGGACCTTGACAGTGTAACTTACTTGGCAGTATATGGGACAGTCACAAGCCTCCCGGTTTTCTTCCAAAATATTTTAAATTGTGTTCTGAAGACAAACAAAGCTTTTATGGCTTTGGAACGAGATGCAGGTAAGGTATTAATGACAAAATTTTCATTTTGGGGTGGAGTATCCCTTTAAGGATATTCATAGAAATCTTAATTATGCGTTAGGAGGATTTGCCAGTACTGTAGATGTATGATACGTCTTACAGTGCTTACACAAAACACAGTTACAAAAACACATGGTTTGATGGTTACTGGGTGCATTTGGTGAGCTATTTATTTGTGGAGTTTTATTTACGCTAAACACATCCTTGTTTGTGGCAGTAACTGTTATGATGGCATTTGTATTGTCATGTTGTATTCCATGCTTGTTTTCAGGGAGATCCAAGATGTGTATGCAACTGACAATTCAAGGGATTTTGATGAGGTTTACAGACATGTAAAATATCTATCCCAAGTCATTTTATAAATAGATATTTAGATATATTTTTTGTGGACTAGTTGAATTTTTCAAGTGGCTTAATAAGGTGGCAGGTTGGAAGGAATGGGCGAATCGATCCTGAAGTATCGATATAATGATACTGATCCGAGTATCGATACTCAGATAAAACATATCAATACTAAGGTGTTTTTATTTACCAGTGATTTTGTTTATTAAAAAAGAATGCATACAATATCCATTAAATTGGACTATGTTAGCAAATAATTATGTGGGAGGGATATTTCTGCTCCTCTAAACACATGCAAATGTTGCAAGGCAGAATCAATCAATTACCGAGAGCATTCACTCACTTCTGACATTGCATTTAAATGGAGCTGCGTTTCCCAAAAGTAGATGTTTTTGGGAACGGCAGTCCAGAACAATGCAGAAAACACATATATGTTTGAGTTATTTCATAATAAACATATTGAGATTTTCAAATAGTTGTATCTCTGCCAAATATTGTCCAATCCTTATAAACCATACATCAATGGAAAGCTTATTTATTTATTCATATATAGATTATGTAAATCTCTAGTTTGAAAAATTGACACTTAAGACTGGTTTTGTGGTCCAGGGTCACATATTATCTTGTAAAATGTGGCTTGAATTGGTTGTTTTTGTTTAAATGAGAACTAAAATGTCTTACCCACATTGTGGTATTGTCTTTTAGTACATTGCTGCTAAATGTAGTAATTGCAAAACTTTACGAGAATATATTTTGTAAACATCACCATACTTTGACTATTGGTCATAAGCGCCAAGGGTTGTTAGGGCCAACTTTAAGGCTGTTTTAGGCTGGGCGGTGATGTGTGGAACAAGAAAAGGGTTTTGGTCAGTGGCTTAGCCATTTTATGGAGATGACTTAACACAAGTTTAACTTGGGGATACCATATGGAATGCTGGACCAGAACAGAGACCGGATCTTTTGACATAATCCACATTGTGCCCTGTTGAAGAATCTTAAGTCCAGGTGTTAGAAGGAGAAGGGGGAAGAAGAATCTCACTGATGAGATTAAAATTTAGTTTAATGGTTTAGACCAGGTGTTGAATACATACTACATGCATGTAATTCTGTAGGACAGCAGCTGACAGATGGCTTCCCCTCTTGTTTCAAGTCAAGTCATGTTGCTCTATATTTTCCCTGTTATGAAATACTAGCTTTAACTTATTAAAATGTTTGCACAGAATTTAGTTATGCAAACAGATGTTTTGGAAGAGGTCTAAACACTTCATGGCCTTTGTAACGGTAGACTGTTCTGTTTGTTTTTAACATCGTTTGTCAATGCTAAACAGAAACACCACTGTTTAGACTTTCCCCTCTTGAGCAGGATGATGTACAGGCTTTTGTTTGCGGTTTTTACGCATTAGCGCAAACGCACACATTACATTTATGAATGGGAGGCAATGCAAAACATATTTGCTGGTAATGATGACCAAACTAACTTCGCCCTTGGAAAAAAAAAAAAACAAAAAAAAAAACACACACACAACCACAGGCTTTCATACAGACAGGCTTGCATGCTTAACCACATAGACGCATCACAAAAATTATGCAATTTTCCACACCACCATAATAGGAACGTCTGTGTTTAACATGGAACGGATGCGAACAGATTACTGTCAATTACTTCTCACACACTTCATGTTATGTGTCTTAGCATGAATTCCTGGCTTCTTTGATTTAAATGTGATAAATCCTTTAACAAAGGATGTACTTCCAGCTGAGTACTGGGAACATAGCCTCCATCCAAATGAACGTGAAATAAATGGTGTGTTTTTCAGTGTTAAGGGAACACACTATTTTAGATGAGGAATTTAGTTTCCATTGTCACTCTTCTGTGTTGTGTGTACAAGTATGAAACAAATTAATGAAATTTTCCCTTGAAAGATGTTGTCTGGGGGCCATGTGACCTTCAACTCACCCGCTACTGGCATCTGCATTTTCTTGCAATTTTTCAATTTGCATTTACTGTCAGTAAAAAAAAAAAAAAAAAATCCTGCAGATCAATGGAATTAGGCCTACAGTATCGTACTTGTGTTTGTCTCTGTTTTTTGTTTATGAACACTGATGCTATGTAACCGATGAATAGGCCATACTATGGGAATAATAGAAAGAAAGAAAGAAAAAAAGAAGTAGGAGGGGAAGGAGAGAGAGAGGAATTTATCCAACCAAAAACACAGTCAACAAGAAAACCAGGACCTCCGTCTTCATTACTGTGAGGCACTAAGGCAATACAAAGCAACACTCTGCCGGAAATAAGCTCAGTTTCTGCAAGACCAGTTTGAAGAGATCGAAAAATCAATGAATTCCAACAAATTCTGGGATAAATGGAAATTATTAAACAAATCAAATCAAGAAGATCTGGCTATCCAAGATGAAGAAATATGGAAATATTTCGAGGAATTATATAGCTCAAATGAAATTAAAAACTCTGATCAAAATGAAATAATAATAGACATTTTTTGAAAAATCAATAAAAGCACATCAAAACCCCTTAGATTTCCCCATAACAATGAAAGAGTTGGAAGATAAACTGCAAGGCCTCGAGCCCAAGAAAGCCTGCAGTGTTGACGGCATCCTGAACGAGATGCTGAAACACAGAGCAAAGCTTCAAACTGGCCATCCTGAAACTCTTCAGTGATGATCTGTGTGTAGGGTTCTTTCCTGAGATCTGGAACCAGGGCCTCATCAGCCCCATTTACAAGATCGGAGACAAACTGGCCCCAACAAGTACAGAGGCATCTGTGTGAACAGTAACTTGCAGAAGGCTTTCTGTAGCATCTTAAACACTAGACTTTTAGACTCCATGTACACAATCAGCCAATGTGCTGTTAAAATTAGAAACCAAAGAACTGAATTTTTTCTTCAGAGGCATGGAGTGAGACCGGGATGCAGTTTAAGCCCCACCCTCTTCAACATTACATCAACCAATTGCCAATGTTTTAAAACATGCTTCCATTCAAGGTCTAACTCTCCAAGACACAGAAATAAAGTGTCTTCTTTACGCAGACGACCTGGTTCTCCTGTCGCCCACTAAAGACAGGAGGCTTCAGGACAGCTTGAATCTGCTTGAGGATTACTGTCAGACATGGGCCCTGACAGTCAGCCTCCAAAAAACTAAAGTCATGATCTTTCAGAACCGCTCCAGACCTCAGGGACTAACACACACATTCACACTATCATAAAAAGAACTCATAAAAAGATCAATTAAAATTCCAGTCCAAATCTGGCTCAAGCTTTTCAAATCCATGAAACCATGGCAAACTACCTGAGCACAGTGACTGATGTCAAACTCGATGTACAGACTCAGGGAGCACAGTCTGGCCTTAGAGACGGGCCGCCGCAGACAAACCTGGCCCTCCCGTGATGAGATAATCTGCTCCCACTGCAGTCTGGAAGAGATCGAAACAGAGCTGCACTTCCTTGCAGAATGCCCCAAATACCAAACCATCAGAGACCACTGTTACCCCAAAATTATATTTCCCCAATTTAACATCTGTAGCCGAACCGAAAAAAACTTTGTTTAAAATATTGCTGCAAAATTCATAGCAACGTGCTATCACCTGAGGGACAAACACAATCCAGAAACATACAACCAACAGACACACTCTAACAGGCCAAAACTGAAAGACTGTTACACATGTTGTTACACACAATCGAAAATCGTTATTATTATCATTTATTTTTTTATTTTTTATTTTTCCTATATGTATCTATGGGTATATGACATTTCCATATTAGTTATATATAACATATCATTTATAATATATAAATAAATGTTCAGATGTTCTAATGTAAATGTTCAGATGTTAAACCATTCTCTTTGTTGTCTTAATGCTTTGGCAATACAAAATGTCAAGCTATTTGAATTGAATTTAGAGAGTGAGAGAGAGTGTGTCTTCAATATTTTTTCCAGTGGTGGATTTTTTTATTTTTATTTTTTATCTTTTGTCAGAACTTTATTCATGTGTTTCATCAGAATTTTTGTCGGATGTTGGTTTGACTGGTGGCTTCCCAGTTCTATTTAAAGATGGCAATCTGGGAATGTTTATCATTGGTAATTTTTTTTTTTTTTTTTTTTTTTTCAGAGCTCCCTTTGCCCAGTGTCAATACAGATTATCATAATAGATCGGTTGCCTGGAGATGCAAACCTCATTGCAACAAACCATTTTGATCTTTCCAGTTTGTGGAATTCTTAGAAATGTAACCGCATTATGTAGCAGTTGTGCATAGAGAAATCGAATATCTTCAATTCTCAGTTGCCTTTTTTAGTTATTCTCTCTTGATAAGTTTGGCTTTGGTTGCTGAGTAATTTTTACATTTGTTTGTATGTAATTTACTGTAAGCACTGGGTGTAATTTAAATCTTGTGCTATTCATTCATCATTAGAAGTGTTGTCTCACCTCCACTAATTTTGTAAGTTGTTACTTTGAAGCCATCAAAAAGACTCTTCAGAATAAGATTCTTCAGGAGTGTATAAATTTTATGTCATTAATTTAAAAATTCATTTCAAACTTGCATTTTGCATGTTACTCAAAACAAACAAACAAAAATAAATAAATAAATCATCTTTGTGTTATTATAACAAAATGTAATAATTTGATTTGCCTCAGAAACAGCTTTCATTTCAGCTGATGTCACCAGTTCCTCTTATTTCAATCCCTGACCTCCAACCACTTTCATTCTATGTACTGTAACACCCTTTTTCCCTGATATAATCAGTTCCTGATGGATAACATTAAGTCTTGCCCTACAACCATTTTCACTCACAAATACTTTAGATTACGGAAGTACAATGGGTTTTGTATGGTGCTTCAAATTACTATTGTTGGTGTCTAGAAAACCTGTTTATTGTTTAAATTGATTTTTTTTCTGGCAGACATAAATGTGGTTCCAACTAATATTTACATTTTGGTCAAACTGACTTTAAGGAATAACTCACCTGAAGCCATTCGCTGAATAACAAAAATTTACATTTTGATACGTTTCTCACACAACGCTGTCATTTGGCTTCAGAAAACTTGGAATATAGTGCAAGACTTGTATAAACTACTTTAATGATATTTCCATGGTGCATTCTTTTTGAAGTTTTAAAGTTTGAGACCAACTTCAATGTAATTAAATCAGCAACCTGTCAAATCAGCTAAGTCATATGGTTTCGGACCAATATGAGGATAAGTAAATGACCACAGAATGTTCATTTTTGGCAAAGTATTCCTTAAATGATCCTTGTTCTTCAGAAAACATTTGCTGATTTCCGCATTGATAAAGAGCTTTGTGTTTTTTTTACTGCAGGGTGAGTGGGCTCAACCAGGATATTAGCAAGAAACTGTTATCTGGGTGGAGTCCTGTGCTTTCTCCATTAACCATTAAAGGAAGCATCGCTGAACTGCAACACCCTGAGAAGGTAAATGAAAAGGGAATGGAAGCTTTCCATTGGGAGAACATTTGGCAGTAGACCAATCTTTTACAGCCAAACCACTGTGAGTATCTTCTCCGCTTATTGCTACCTCCACCCAGTCATACTGGGCTGCAGGTTCCACTAAGCTAACTGGCTGAACTGGTGTGTATTTCCTCTGGACAGAGAGTCATGCATGTTTTTGCCAGATTATGTATTGATATTTCTGTAATCGTGCGAAAATTTTCAAAGTATCATCCAATTATCTTCTCTCGTGAACTGTTGGATACTGTCAGAAGAGGCCCTGTGGTTTTGTCTCCAATATTTGTGTGAAAAAACAAGGCAGATTGCCATATGTTAATGCAGTTACAACTGTGCACTAATTATTTACTATCTGTTTAGTTATTGCTTCAGTGAACGTGAACGTGTTATTTCTGTGCATCATCCTACCAGTTGATACTTACAGTTTTCTCAGCATATTAAACAAAGAAAAAAGTATTTTAAAATATTTTTTAAAAAAGACACATTTCACAGCATAATTTTACAGTCTTGCTCCAAAAAAGTGACATTTCTTGGCCGTTGTGCATGTGCAACCACCAAAAGGGGTTAAAATTTATGATTTAGATTTTTCAGTGTACATTTGCCCAAATCAGTGCACAAACTGCTAACCATAAAACAATTAAAATTAATTGATTGTGTTGAACCATGAGTTTATTTGATGGTAAACTTGAAAGCATGACTACTGACCTGCGAGTTTTACATTCTGTTTTTATTTTGTGATGTTTAGAGCATTAGATTGGCCCACAAAGCAATCTCTGTATCGTGATCATTTCAAATTACATTATGGCCAATATTTCATAATGACAATCATTGTGCATAGACGCTGTACTGTGTCCCACAATGGAAGGGGTAGTGTAGAAGAATGTTTGTGTAGACATTTACAATGGCCTCTTCAGATAGCTCAATTAGAACTGACTCCAAGGTGATTTTTCACAGTTTAGGTCCCTAAAATAGTTAACCTCAAATATTCTGTAGTCATTATCCCCCTCATGCATGACTTTCTTCTGCAGCATATAAAAGGAAAAATTCTGAAGGATGCCCTGCTAATTTTCTAATTTTCTGTGTTCCTTTTGCATTCTTTTTTAAGCTTAACAGCATAATTCCCAGTTTAGTGAAATTGCATTCAAATGGTCATGCCATGACACGAGGGTGAGTAAATGATGACTTATGACTTAAATGATGAGTAATTTTAATTTTGGGTGAATCACTTTGTGGTCAAGTTCCTGAGGAAACAGAACCAGCTTCTCAAAAACTGTATCTTGTGCTTGCATAAACAGTTTCTCAATTTACTGGACAGACCACTTTTTGTGTCAAACACTGTGAATGGAAAGTCACAAAGCTTTAAACAAAATGCATACTAAAATGGTGTAATTCTGCCCTGTCCTTCAGACGACCGTTTCTCAAGACAGACACTGGTACCAAATCATGTGGTCAAGTAAAGGATGCCAATGTTTTATCAAATCTTTTTGGCACAAGTAAGCACTGTGTCTTTGAAAGCTAAACATGCCCCTTCTTTGCTTTGTTTATTGTTTTGATCTGACCAAAAGATAAATTTCATTGTGTACTAAATATTTTTGACTGTCAGGTAGCACATTGCTCTGGGTTTAGAGACCCAGTCAATATCAGTGCTAAAGGATACTTATGTTTAAAGAATTCAGAAGTGCAGTGTCTTATTGTGCACACACAGGACACATTCATACTGCATTGTCTTCTAAATGGACGGTTGTGTCTTTGACTTGTTTCGGATTGATTCTTTCACTCACGATCAGCTAAAGGGGAAGGTCATATGCATAAACTGCTCATGTGGGACATATGGCAATGTTCTGAATGTTAGAGTCCCAGTACAGCTTACCTCTGCTATGTTTCCTGCACTGCTCAAGGGCTTTACAAGACCATTACATGCCCATTTAAAGCAAATAACATCCATGCAGATACACAGTGTTCAGTCGCACGAAACCACCCGGTATGTGGGGAGCAGAACTTCTTTGCCTTAGGCCCTGTCTCACCCATAATGACCTTCAATTTCTTGGTTCCCAGGAAGTTAGAGGCACTTTATTTGGCTAACGGTTTACCAGGTCCATCACAAGCTCCTCTGGATCAGCGCACCAGTAAAGCTTTTAATCTGTGCAAAGATCTTGGAAGATGGCACTTGCAGGTTACAGGTGTTGTACATTTTGTTTTATTTTGTTAACATTTTTCTCAGTCATGTTAGTTAAATCAGAGATTAAAGAGGAATTGAGATGAGGACTAAGCTGTCACCTTGTAAGGACTTTTCTGCATTACAGTACGCTTAAAATGCAACTGTGTTAGCCAAGCTCCGTTAATCTTTGCCCCGGAGCACACATCAAAAACAGAGATGTTGACATTTTTAATGTCCCTGGAATACGTGACAACAGCACTTTGTAAGTTTAAGTTTAATAGAAACAAATTAGCACGGAATATTTATGCAACATTAGGTTTTGTGCTGTCAGCTGTTTAGACATTCCAAGAAAATTCCCTTAGACATATACAAGTTGAACAGCATGCATTATCGCTTGTAATAAATTCTTAATGGCGTTCATACATCACTAATTATGTTCGACAAATAATATTTGTTGTAAATTTATAACAGAAATCTATCTTTAAGTATGAAATACATAGATGGAAAAAAAAATACTTTTATTGGTTTAAAAAAAATCAGCTATCTGTTTTCACACTTGTGGGTCATTTGAGTCCATTGTTTTCTTAGATTACAGCATGTTTTCTCAGACACGTTTTGCACTCTCATTTAAAGCTTGTGACCTCCCTAAAGCTGCTCTAGTGTCACCCATATCCTGACTCAGCCCTTCCTCTAACGCCCCAAAAACTTAGCAGAATAGGTTTATCGCTTCTCACATTCCTCTTTTCTGATCTTTGTCTGACAGCAACAGGAAACAAGGAATAGCATTCACTTTTTGGGGGAGGATTTGGTAGCTGATGACTGGTCTTTGGAACTCGACTCAAATTGTTGTCCACCTCTTGTCCTTTAAAAAACCACCCATGCAAATTTAACACTTAAGTCTCTGGATCTGTTCTCTTTCTAATTTAGGTTTATGATCATTTTAACTCAAGTAATTTGCCATGATCTACATGCATTGTTCTTAATACTGTTATTTCTTCTCGCAGGTCAGCTGTGATTTGCCATTTCTGGTGAATAAATAAACAGACTGAGAATGTGGATGGTGCCTACCTGCTCTGTGTCTGTTGCTGTGAGAGTGTAGCGTGCTTTGAAGTTTCCACCTGGGTGCAGGACTGCACACAAACTGCACTGGCTGTAGAGGGTGGATTGGGTAAGTGTGTGTGATAGAGAACCAGCCCACCTGTACCTATGCTCAAGAGAATATTCACATGCGCTCTGTGAGTGTAGGACAAGCTTAAAGCCATAGCGACAACGTCTGTCAAGTGAGTTCTTTGAGTGTGTGATATGTTTTTATCCAAATAATGAAACATTTTGGCATTTTTATCACGTTCTAGTTAACACATTTTCACTTTAGCATTCTTATGTACTGTTAGGATACACAGACATTTTTGAAATTCTAAACACATTTAATTGTTTATGTCTAATCAAAAAGTCACTATTCTTTTCCAGTTGGTAAAAAAGAAATTAAACAAGAAGACGTTACCGTCTATTGGTGTGGGTGCTAATATAGTTATTATAATTAATTATCATTCTTCATGTGAATTCATTGGCTGGGGATTGTTAGCAAAATGGATTACTAAAATTGTGGTATGTTCCTCACATATCTCTATCATATTACTTGTGTGCATTTGGAATATAGTGAATGGGATGTGTGAACAAATTTGATGGTGCTTCTTTGGTGTATAAATCATCATGCACTTTTTGTTGTGTGTTAAAGAGCACTGTAGATATTACGCAAAATATAGAAGAAAATAATTATGAATGGCACGAGGATGAGGAACTGTTCCTTTAAGTCCAGTGTAGTGTCAGTACAAACAAGCAACTCATATTTGATTTGGGTACGCACAAGTACAAGTAACAAAAATGGCCTAAAGTCAAATAATAAAACCTGTTATGTGCTCCCGGGAGTGAGGACATGTTGTCACAGTAAACACAGACAGCATATACATGAACAGCTTTGTAGTCTTGAGTTACAGCTAATTCATCACAATGGCACAATGGCTGATCTGAATGAGAAAATACCCAGCTATTAAAAACTGCTTTAAAGCCATTCAACAACTAAGCAACTCAGATACAGAGAGTATGAAAATCCACAACTTAAAGGAGTATTGTTCATCTGTCAAGTGTTCTGATAAATTGTAAAGCATTTACAGATACAGAGAGTAAACTTTATCACTCCGCTTCTCTCAAAAATGCCTCCAAATGAGACAAAAGGGTTTCTCTAGGCCACATCACTTTTTCATGCCCACTTTTTGTAAGAAGCACAAGAAGCACTTTTTCACATTTCATATATTCAGGATCATTATCTCACTTTCTTGCTTGAGTTTGATTCACAATAAGGTGTTTTCTTAAAAAAAGCATCTCTTGGATTCAGTTATAAAAGTTGTTTTTCAGAGTATACAGTATAGAGGACAGATGATTGATATAATAAGAATTTAAAGAAATAATTCACTCAAAAATAAAAGTTTACTCACCCTCTCATAGTTCTGAACTACTTGATTTTCTACAGAATACAAAAGCAGAAGTGTATTATTTTGCATAGAAAATTTTAACAAGGGCTGTAAATCTTCAGAAATTACAAAATTGATATGAATCAAGCATTATATTCCAAATCTTCTAAAACCATAAGGTAGCTTTGTGTAAGACTAAAATGACGGCAATCAGTGGCGTCAGTGTTTGAGATAACGTGTGAGGCGACTTGAGGGTGAGTAAATGATGATGATGAAATTTCATTTTTGTGTGTAAATGATTTCTGTAATATTATAAGTGGAGAAACTGTATTGTCATCTAGTGTTGTTCTGCACAATCCAATACTCTTTGACAGTCTTTTATTAACCATTGATCTTAAAGTTATTTGGGTCATTCAATAGCATCGCATGGGTCCTCGTCTATTCTGCAGATTTCCTTTACTTTCACGTGGTCTCTTAGTATTACATTCATCCTGTGATGACTTCAGTAAGTGTAATATTTATCCAAAAATGTCTCAAAGAATCTCAAAGTGTTAAACATTTTAATGCGTCCTTGCTGAAAAGTCTTAATTTTTATTTATTTATTTATTTATTTATTTTATTATTCATCTCCTTCAAGCCATTTCTCCTGCAGTTGTACCTGCACTTACTCACATCATTAACACATCACTTCATACAGGTGTTTTCCCCTCATCATTTAGACAGGCTCGTATAACTCCACTCCTTAAGAAACCTACAAACTACAGACCAGTTTCCCTTCTTCCTTTCATTGCAAAAACACTTGAACGAGCTGTATTCAACCAAGTCTCTACCTTTCTCACACAGAACAACCTCCTTGACCGCAACCAATCTGGCTTCAGAAGTGGACATTCAACTGAGACTGCCTTGCTCTCAGTTGTTGAAGCCCTAAGACTGGCAAGAGCGGAATCCAAATCTTCAATACTTATCTTGCTTGATCTATCTGCTGCTTTTGACACGGTTAATCACCAGATCCTCCTGTCAACCCTACTGACAAAGGGCATCTCAGGAACCGCACTCCAGTGGTTTGAGTCTTACCTATCAGATAGGTCCTTCAAAGTATCTTGGAGAGGTGAGGTGTCCAAGTCGCAACATCTAACTACTGGGGTGCCTCAGGGCTCAGTTCTTGGACCACTTCTCTTCTCTGTCTACATGGCATCATTAGGTTCTGTCATTCAGAAACATGGCTTTTCATACCATTGCTATGCTGATGACACTCAACTCCACCTCTCATTCCATCCTGATGATCCATCGGTAGCTGCTCGCATCTCAGCTTGTCTAACAGACATTTCTTGCTGGATGAAGGACCATCACCTTCAACTCAACCTTGCCAAGACAGAACTGCTTGTGGTTCCAGCAAACCCATCGTTTTATCACAATTTCACCATCAAGTTAGGCAAATCAACCATAACTCCTTCAAAAACAGCCAGAAACCTTGGAGTTATGATTGATGATCAGCTAACTTTCTCAGACCACATTGCTAAAACTGTCTGTTCCTGCAGATTTGCTTTATTCAACTTTAAGAAGATCAGGCCCTTTCTTTCCGAACATGCTGCACAACTCCTTGTTCAAGCTCTTGTTCTGTCCAGGCTAGACTATTGCAACGCTCTCTTGGCAGGTCTTCCAGCCAGTTCTATCAAGCCTTTACAATTAATCCAAAACTTGGCAGCAAGATTAATTTTTAATGAGCCGAAAAGAATACACGTCACACCTCTATTTATCAATTTGCACTGGCTACCAATAGCTGCTCGCATAAAATTCAAGGCATTGATGTTTGCATACAAAACCACCACTGGCTCTGCACCCCTTTACCTAAATTCATTACTTCAGACTTATGTGCCCTCTAGAAGCTTGCGTTCTGCAAGTGAACATCGCTTGATTGTGCCATCCCAAAGAAGCACAAAGTCACTTTTACGGACTTTTAAATTAAATGTTCCCTCCTGGTGGAATGACCTGCCCAACTCAATCCGAGCAGCTGAGTCCTTAGCCATCTTCAAGAATCGGCTTAAAACACATCTCTTCCATCTTTATTTGACCCTCTAACTTTTTCCCTCAATATTCTAATTCTATTAAAAAAAAAAAAAAAAAAATGTAACTACCTTTCTAATCTTTTTGTATCCTATCTATTTTTATTTTCATTTATTATACAATTATAAAAAAGACCTCTATCACTAGCTTGCTCTATTCTTTTTCTATTCTATCTGTTTTCTTTTTATTTATTATATTATTTAAAAGCCCTTGCTATGTATACTGTGTTTAGGCTAACTGAGACTTGTTATAACACTTATATATCATTGGCTCTTTTGTTGTTTTTGATTGCTTCCATTGTCCTCATTTGTAAGTCGCTTTGGATAAAAGCGTCTGCTAAATGACTAAATGTAAATGTAATGTAAATTTATTTATTTATTTATTTATTTTTTAAATCTTAATGACCCCAAACTTGAACGGCACTGTACAGTGAACATCAAAGGGCAATTGCAAGCCATTTTACTTCTATAATGTGAGGTACAACATTCAGTAGGCTGAAATTGTCATCAAGGTCCTGGATGTGCACATGCTTTCAATGAAACACAATTGAATTAGGCCAGTAACTTGTGAGTTTCTTTGGCTTTATGTTTCCCCTTCTGACCCCAGAGACAAAGCAGCCACTGTTGGTGTTAATCAAGCTTTTTAATTTTGCTTAATCAGTTAAAGAGCAGGTCAGATGGTATTTTAAAGTGTCCCAATATTGTATTGGAGTCCCCTACATCAGGTTTAAATGCATCTAAGGTCAGAAAACATTGTAATTTTCTCAGAATATACATTTAATATTAGAGTCATTTGCCAATGACTTCCAATTGTTTCAAGCAAGTTCGGAGCAAGCCCCTCCCTTCCTCAAGCCTACTCTGCTCTGATTGGTCAGCTGGCCAAACCTGTTGTGATTGGCACAGAGATGAGTCCTTGAGCCAGTTAGCCAGCGCTACCATTGACAAAGCACCTTTACATAAAACAATAATATAGTCAATCCGTTCTTATAATGACATAAAATACAAAAACACTTATGCAAGCGAATCGTGCCCACAGCTAAAGTTCAGCTGCTAAACTGTGAACACTAGGTGGATACGTTAGCCGAGTGCTAACGTGACTAACTGATGAAACAATACAGTTTGTAAACCAAAATATGTCTACTGTAATTTTTGAAGAACGACAGACAAAAGACGCTTGGTCTTAACTTTTAATCAGAACGCAGAACAGTTGCATCACAGGAGCACCAGCCGAAATCACTCATCTCTCCCGCATTAACCCTGTAACTGCCAGTGCAGCACAATAAACAGCAGTTTCACAATTATTATAAAGTCTGTGTGCTACACTACATTCTTTATTATTAAACAAAGTAATTAGAACAACGTCAGTCTACAATAATCGACATATTCTAAGGTTCACTGCGAATTTTTAGAACTACTTCAGTAAGACTTTACCTGCTTTACCTGGAACCTAAACCTGCACTAGGTAAACATTAAATATATTTTGAGCACTTAATTGAAAATGTACACCTAACGTATCAATCGTACTACTTACAGGTCGTGGTTCAGAGAGCTTGTTAGTCCAAATTAAGAAGATTAGAAGCCACCGAAGATAAAAGCCCAGATTAGAGAAGCAGTTCTTGATAAAATGACAAGCACACAACAAAAGGCTCGAATTGTATTTCTGTGGTATCCTTGAACACCGCGTCTTCTCAACATGATGTAAACGCACTAATAGCAAAAGTGTTTGTGGGCAGATCAGACTCTGTTCGTATTTCGCTGGCAGGCGGGGATTATGCAAATGTGTTACCCAGTGACGTACACCGGTAACAGGCAAAAGAGTTGAAAATATAACGACTCGTTTACGGCGATTCAGAACCGACTCTCTCTTTTGAGAGACAATATCTTTATTTATCATGCACTTTTTAAGGATAGCTACGTTATAAACTGCAAAAGAGAGATTTTTCAAAAACCCATCTGACCTGCTCTTTAACATGTTGCTTACCTTACAGCTTGATACCCTAAGAAAAAAAAATCTTACTGACCCCAAACTTGAACGCCACTGTACAGTAAACATGAAATGTTTCATCACATTTTACACCAAAATATTAAGCATATTTAGCATATAAGTATGATTTCTGAAGGATCGTACGATACTGAAAATTGGAGTAATGGCTGCTGAAAATTCAGCTTTGCCATCAAAGGACTAAATTACATATTAAAATATATTAAAATAGCAAACAGATATTTTAAATTGTAGTGATATTCTCAGCATTACTGTTGTTTTTTTTTGATCAAATAAATACAACCTTGGTTAGCACAAGAGACTTCTTTCAAAAGCTTAAAAACTTACCGACCCCGAATGTTTGAACGTACTGTAGTTGAGTTTGACTGTAATTTTGTCTATTTTACCCAATATTTGTCTGCTATTTTTGATAATACTTTTCGGTATCAAACAGAGTTTTTGGAACACAGTCATGTGCTCAATATGTGTTACGGTTAGTTTTCATCACATCAAAGTGTATTTGGACCAGACACTGTACAATAGTTTTCTGTGATGTTTCCTGTGTGACCATGGCATAATATTGTGCTTGTCTCATACTCCTAAGGTCTTTAAATGCCTGTGCGTGCGTATGAGTAAGTGTGTGCATGTCTGTGGATCTATTCAAGGTATTTGGTGTCCAATGGTTCAGAAAGCATCCCCTGTTTAAATATCTTCCTTCAAGCAAAGCAGCAAACAAACAAACAAACGATTGTACCACTGAAGGACCCTGTGGGCCACCCTGTCTACAGAACACTCTGGTGGGAGAGTCCTGGTTGACTGTGGGTTATTAGCTTGTTTCACATGTGAACTATTAAGAGAAACACAGATGACCTGAAACAGACTTTTTTTATGCATGAGCTTCTAGAGAAGGCACTTACATAATTCCTAGTGCGGCAGTCCAAGTAGGCTAATGTTTTCATTCAGATTTCTAATAGCACCGTACAAATAAGTTGTAAATGGTTGTGAATGCTGTAAGCAAATAAACCTAAAGGTGTGGCTATTTGTCTTTAACGGGTCTTTCTTTCTCTTTTCCAGTTAAGGCGGTACAGGAGTAGTTCACCCAGAAATGAAAATTGTCATTTACTCAACTCTTATTCCCTTTTTTTTTTTGTAATGAACAAAGACGAAAGCTTTCCAAGCTTCAAAAATTTCACAAAAGCACAATAAAAGTATAATTTAAAGCCGTCCATGCAGGTACTTCTTACTAAATTCCAGGTTTTCTGAAGTCATAAGAGAACTTTATGTGTTAAACAGACCGAATCTGTACTGTGTTTCCCAAAACAAGAAAACTGTGGTTAACAGTTAACTGTTAACTGCTGCAACTCGATTTTGTTTAGTCACTGAACTGAATTTAAGAATCAAATGATTCTGGATGGTTTTGTTAACTACTGTAGATCAACCGATTCATTGACAAAATTTAACTTGAATTTGTTTCTTGTTTGTATGGGTTCATATTGACATCAGGGTGAGTAAATGATGGAATTTTATTTTTTTATTTTTATTTTTTACTATTTTAAAAATAAATATGTCCCTGAAAATCAGTTCCAGGCTTCAAATATCAGCCCTTAGAATAAAGTTAATTCCTGAAATTTGCCGTTTGCATATTTGGCTGTGGATTTGTCTCGGCCCTCCTGTTCTATTCTCACATTTGCATCTCAGTTTCATATGTATTCTCATGTCAGTGGTGATGAGGCTGTGTATTGATGCTAATCTGATAGAGCACAGCGAGGGGAAATATCCACTTTTCCCTGGCCCCTTTTCACCCAACCTCAGCCCTGCCCCAACCGCTTGGCTCCACACGCATGTTTCCATCTCAGACCTGCTTTTTCTATGTTATATTTCAGATTTAGCCCTTTCACACTCTTTGTTCTATCTTTCCTTCTGTCTTTTATTCTCTCGTTCCTCATGTTTCCTGGTGACTGAGTTAAATGACTCCAGGACAGAAGAGAAACTGAAAGGTGTTCATAAAGATGTCATTACCCTGTCAGACATGTTTGCCTCTGTATTTTAGATTCCCCTCCAATCCAGCAGAACCTCATAGCTATGATCATGTATTAACCTGTTGTCCAGACAAGTACACTTAACTTTGGTCTTGACTTGTATAAATATTTTTAAAGTCTATCATAAAGTGAAACTGGGACACTTTATCAGTTGTTTTTCATATAAAATAAATGAATCTGCCGTTTGTGGGTTTATTGCGTGTTGTTTATAGCCTACTACTTAATCTTTAAGAAGGATATGTAGCACATTATCACACACTTTTTTGAAACCTCTTATCTATTTACATACCTCTCACCCATTCAAACCTGCTCTGGTTGCTTGTTCTGTCTCCATTTGGCATTAATGACTCTCAGAACCTTCAAAAAATATTTCTATATTGGCCCTGTCCCAAATGCTGGTGAGTTCTTGTGGTTTTCTGATGTAGTCCATTTACCTGCTTTCAGCAAATCATTTACTAGGGGAACGTAACCTTATTAATATACATATTAATATAAATGAACCATGCTGGATAATATTTTTTTCATTTTATTTTCTCTACGTCTCTATTTAAAAGGACTACTCTAACGGGTGATTTTTGTATTACTGTAGCCTGAAAAGGTTGCAAATGCAGCTGACAATGGGACATGCTCATGGCCAAAGTTAGTATATTAATAGTGGTGTTAGTAGTTGCATGAGGCGTATTTATGAAATACAAGCATGTCATTCCTTTATTTTGTGCTTTCAAGTGTTTCTGTGTGCTTATTTGTCATAACTTGTAGTGATGATCTTGTTGTGATTAATTATAGTTAGTTAATTAGTTTTTTTTCTGTCACCTTATTTTTATAGCAAGATGTTTGTTTGTTTCACCAATATTTTGTTCACTTCCTCAGCTGGTGTTCTGTTCATCTTGACAGTTTACACTGATTTAATGTCATAATAATTCAGCTCATTAAACTAAATTACATTTAAATGTTTTTTTTTTTTACACTTAATTGGATTATATGCTCAATAATTCAAGCACAGCCACAACCTCTAATGTCATGTGCTTTCTTGTTTATTTTATTCTGTTTTATTTTGACAGTAATGTGCTTTTGTAAAGCATTGTAGAAATGTGTTTTCAGTCTAGATAATGTGACAGTTTCAGTAGAGAAGTTCCAGTAGAGGAATAGATTTCTAGCAATAAACCATAGACTGTAAACCTTTCAAAATAAGACTACTGAGATACAGTGTAGAAAGCCAAGCAATATGTTTTTTTTTCTTGTTGTTGTTTTTTTTTATATATATATAAAACATATTTAAGTCCCAAATTACCAGTGAAGTATTACAACACCCAAAATCCTAAAGTGAGATTCAGTCAATGTAGTCAGTATTCATTATGCAGGTTAGATTGTTTTAGGTCTTAGAACTCATTGTAGTTTTTAAGTGTTGATTTAATAAGCAGACATGGAAACACTGGCCACTAGCGCTAACGAATGGCGTAGCAAAAATAATGATCGCTTTCAAACAGGTTCCCCAAACACTTGGTCAGTCAAATAGACAGTCCCACCCCAAACTCACGCCATTGATCGAGCCAGTGATGCTCTGTTGGGCTGGATGGGAAGCTCAACTAAACAGTGCAGTTATTTGGAAGAGCCGCAGTGTTTACACTTTTCAGGGGAAATCAGTCAACTAATGGCTTACTTGTAACTATCTCTGGATTTGGTATATTTTTATACTCTTTAGATTTAATGTATATGGAGAAATGAAAGGGAAAAAATACTTTGGGCTGAAGAAAAAAGAATGGTCACTGTTATGTTCTATTGTCATTATATAATACATTTTCAACATCGATGGTGAAAATATGATGGACCGATGATTCAAACTGTGCATACATTCCTTCTATCCATCTGTTGTTTTTATGCTCACCTCAGATTTGTTTCTTTGATTGAAATCCCCTCATTGTGTGTGTACTAACAGCCCTTGACATGAGTCATATCAAATGACTGTCTTCTAGGCTTTTTGTATCTTTCAAACATTCTCTGTCTTTCTCTCTCCACTCTTGCAAACACACACACTCACAAACCCGCACATATTTGTCACACATAGCTTTGGAAAATCTTCTGGAGTTTATTTGCAGATAGAAACAGAGGAGAAGAATAGTCATGTAAATGTTTCCAGCAATTGAGCTTTTCCACACTTTTCCATTGCTTTAGCGGTTAACTCGAAACCTTCGTTGTAATCAGAGCTGGGTAGTAACGGATTACATGTAATCTGTATTACGTAATCAGATTCCAAATCTCAAGTACTTGTAATTAGAGTAAACTACTTTTTAAAATACTCGTAATCAGACTACAGTTACTTTTTTATGGATTACATGATTACATATTATTTACACAATGGTAATAAGTTGTTCAAAATTAATTGATTCTCCTAAATTTCCTTTTTTAACGTTTATATTTTTTCCTAATAAACCTGCCGCTTATATATGTTCGTGATTCTTCAAGTTTTTCCGGCGGAGAGGGGGAGGGGTGTCAGAATCGCGCACAGAAGAAATCAGCAACAAGATAATGGAAAATAGCAGGTAAAGCAGCCTTTAATCACTGGATGTACAGACATCATTTAATTTTTAAAGAAAGTCACGGGAAAATGTCACTGTTCAGTGTAAGATCTGCCTACCACGGATTAATTTGCTGTCCACGGAAATCTTTGACCTAGCAAAGTTATTGCTGGGAATTTCATGCTCTTTAATATATTTTTTTGTAATGTTGATTTTTCTTAATTGTTACTACCTTATGCACTTCAAGGCCCCGTCCACACGGAGACGCATTTCGCTGTATATGCATACATTTTGTATCGTATAGGTGTTTCGTCCACACGGATCTGGCGTTTTGGGAGAGTGAAACCGATATTTTTTAAACCGGTTCCCAGAGTGCATAAATTTGAAAATGCCGCCTTTGCGTTCTCATGTGGACAGCAAATCCGTATATTTTCTGAAACGATGACGTCATCAGCCCACGTCTCGTCCCTAGTCAAACACTGCTACATCACGTAAGAGCAACAAAAACATGAACAAACACTGAACAATTGTCTTTTTATTAATTAACATTAACACAAATTAATAAATGTATTGTTCCATGTTCGTTTGTATACCAAGCGCAAGGTTTATGCGCATAGTCCATGTCTTCTCCGTTCTTAGTGTGTCTCTGTGGCAGAATTTCAGTGCCACATGCTGGTCTGGCATGTGTACTACATCGTTTTGTGTCTTTTCCTCATTAGTACTATGCACTTAAAATGTTTTAAGATGGATAGAAATGTCATTGCTGTGTGAATTTAGTCTTTTTCAGAATTCATGTTTGCAATGTAGCTATTGTTTGATGTTTTTCATTAATACAGTCATATACACTTCTAGTGTTTTTTTTATTTAATATTTGACCTAGCAGGGATATTGCTGTTAATTTCGTTTTTCAATATTGTTTTTTGTAATGTAGCTGTTTTCTAAATTTACTTAATTCTAAGTAAGTATGCTTAAAAATCATAAGATGTGATTTTGTTTTATTCAGTGTTACTAGCAAACACTTACAGCAAGGTACATTAGTGTTAGTATTTTTTTTAAGTATTAACTTTCCATACATTGCACTTGAAAAAGAAGCTATTGTGGCTCTTGTTGGTGAATTAAATATATTTATTGTAATATATATATATATATTTTTATCTGTCAAAATAGCACAAGATTAGGCTAATTCATTATATGTGATATCAAATAAGGGTTAGCACAAATGTAATCTCAATGTAATCCAAAAGTAATCAGATTACGTTACCAAAAATGTGTAATCTAAGAGATTATATTACTGACTACAAATTTTGTCATGTAATCTGTAATCAGTAACTGATTACAATTCATAAGTAATCTACCCAGCTCTGGTTGTAATACCTCATTGAGTTTCAGCAGAAAGATAAAGTGGCATGCTTTTGTTTATTAGCATAAATACATTAGCATTTTATAATAGAAAAATGAACTTTGACCTTATGTAATATTGCATTTATTTCATACTTGATATACAACAACACAAACCATATTCAGCACATATTAATTTTACATTTCATGACACAATTGTCCATTTGAATACCTCCCTTTGAGAAGAACCCCATGTAACGCATATGCTGCATATCCTATTTTTGTATTCTGCCTCCTTTTTGTGTTTCTCAGAAGAATTCAGGTCCTATGAGGTTGGAATGACAAGGGGGTGATAAAAAATGTATTTAATTTTTGCAGTAACTATTCTTAATTAGCAAGATTATTTTCAAGAAAATATTAAGACAGACATTGCTTCTTTTTGGTACAGTTTACGGCATTAAACAGGAAAAAAAACATTGCATGATGATGCTTCAGGATGGAGTCGATAGAAAAAACAGAAGATACAACAAAGGAAGACCCCTAATTATTGATTACAGCTGGAGAGGAATACTAAAGATGGGGTAATGTTGAGTATGGATAGGTTGTACTGGATAGAAATTCATTGTCATTCAAAAGATAAAGATGCTCACTTTCTCTCTCTCTCTCTCTCTCTCACCCTCTCTCTCTCTCTCTCTCTCTCTCTCTCTCTCTCTCTCTCTCTCTCTCTCTCTCCCTCTCTCTCTGTATTATTAGAGTCCATAAAGACAGTGATGAGAGATCTCTGGCTAACCTTCTGTCGACTCCAGCGCTTCAGAGAGAGAGAGAGAGAGAGTTAGTGAGTACAGTGAGAGTTCTTGTAGATGTCACTGGTCTTCTCTGGGCTAGTCTGGGTGGAGCCTGGGCGTCTGGGTTCCTGACAATCTGTCCTGGGATGAACTGGGAGATTTAGTGGACAGGAGTCAGGACCCACACACACAAACACACACACACTGATGGAGTATGTGAATGAGGAGGAAATCAGCTGTTTAGGAGAAACAAGAGCTCAGCCAAGACTCGCCACACTGTCTGGCAGAGTCCTCCTCCTCATCGCTCCATCGTTTTCATTTTCAATTACGCTCTACCCTGGTCCATCATTTTCCTGTTTTCTCTGTCTGTTGAACAGGCCAAATCAAATCCCACTCTTCTTGCTGGTGTTGTTTATCCTGGTCTCCGCAGGGAAAATTGACTTGACTCAGGGCCACTGAGGAGATGTTATCTTTTTTCCGCTGACATTTTCGATCTCAAATCACATCATACTCATCATTTTGATCTAGAGGGTTGATTTAATGATTATTGGGTTTTCAGGCACGTGATCCTGTAGCACTTGCAGTAAACACTAGTAAATGAGATACAGGCGATATTGACACAATCTATCACCAAGCAAGTGAAAACAAGGCTTGTTCACACAAACCAACAGGTTTTTAGGTTGCTGTGTGTTTGTGCAGCATTCAAATATCTGAGCAGAGAAGAATATTTCTGATAGCTTTCTACCAAAAACCCTCACGCTCTTTCTTTTAAGGTCAAATGTGATTACTTCAGAGCACTGTCAGAAAGAAGGCCTCAGGCAGTGTAGTACACACTGCAACAAACACTAGCGCACAAACACGCACTGGCCAACAGTGATGCTGGTCCCTACAGCTGGGTCTCCTGCATGGAGTCGTACACAGTGGTCCACCTGTGACAATAAACACAGTGATTACCTCCTAGAGCCTACTGACGCCATCTAATATACTCAAGAGATCATCACAAGGACAGGGTGACCATTCCATCCATCTCTCTCTCTCACCACATCTCTGTGACCCATTCCCACCGCCTCCCCTCAGCACAACAGAGGAGCCTCAAGGCAAGTACATTGGCTCAATTCCCACAGCATTTTCCATCACTGAGACCAGGAGGTGCGCACCTGTGATGCAATTGTGTTCATTTACTTTTTCTTTCTTTCTAGATTTTCTCTTAAATGTGCATTAAGGTGGTAGTCCTAAAATAATAATAATAATAATAACGGTGATGTCACCTGCAGACATCTCTTAGATAAAAGCAAAAGACATGGCCACTCTCCAAGTTTTGCGCTGATGAGATTAAATTTGACAAAAAAAAAATTAAACAAAAATTCTGCCAAGTTTTTAAATCATTTTTAGTAACCAGTCTTTCTTCTTCTAGCTAAGAGTCTTTTGCAAACCATAGAGCTGTATCGGGAAAACTTGGCACACCAATTAGGGACAGAGTGACCTAACATCCCAATAAAACCAAGACTGTGCTTATTATATAACTACTTTCCCGTATCTGGCATTAAAGTTGGTTTTATTGTTATAAATAAACATTTTAAACTGACGTTGATGTGGTTCATGTTATTTTTATTTTTTTAATTCATATTAAACCAGCACCACAATGTGTAACTGTAAGTAATATGAGAAATGACAGTCATCAAGTCTTTTATTTTTTTAAATTTATTTATTTATTTATTTTTTGTATCATGGTCATCTGGTCAATTGGTGAAGATCTGAATAGTCCTGTGACCAGCATTTTGGCATCCCACTTGCTAATGCTATTGCACCACCAGCTGCTCAAGTTTTTCTTTTGGTTAGAGCTTTGAACTCTTAGATCTAGAGGCACAAATCTTTCTCCTATTTTCTGGCTTCATGCAAAGTCATTCAGTGAAGTCATTTATTAGAATCTCTGCTCACGCCATCTTGGATTTTGAGTGCAATGATAGCCATCTTTTAAAGGTCAGCCGTATTCCCCATCTGCCATTTTAAATTCAGTTCCTACCTTTCATCTAGTCTGCTTCCAATACTCATGAGTATCCTGGTTATTATAGCAGTGTGAATATTTAAACTTTTTACCTGTAATGGAGCTTTGAATTTGAAAGCAAAACAGGAAGTAAGGCTAAATCTTAGCGATGCTTAGTGTTGACATTGAGACCTTGCCTTGAGAGAATCTTAAGGGTTTGGTGGCAGCTCCATCTACTGGTTTATAATTTAACCTTTATATTTAAATCTGTCACAGTTTTTACAATAACTGGATATAAATCATAAAAATATGCAATGCATAGGTTGTCACTTGACCTCTTATATGTAGCTGCTTACTGCTTTTCTTATTCTGACACAAAGTGCCCTCTTCTGGTTTCAAGTGAAATTAAGACCTGCGAACATAGTGATAATCCCAAGCATATCATAATATCCATCGCAGGCACCAGCAAATGTGACTGAACTCCATAACCTTCAGTCATCTTTGATCTAGATTTTTGATCGCAATGACTCAATCTTTGAGCATCTATGGTGACTTTCCCTCTTAGATCGGGGGCTCATTACTGTGCACTAGGCCTTCAGTCTGCTATCAAGCTCCCAAATGCTGTCAGTCAGTGAACAGTAGCCCAGAACCACATGTTTGTGTAAATCAGCAGACAGCCAGTGGAATGATGTGTCTGGAGTTATGCATCTCAGATGTACAACTGGTTCCAGGTCTGGTGGAAACTTTGTGTAATAGCTTTACGGGCAAATATATTTTCTCATTTAAATCACGACATGTATAGTATATCTTGCCCAGTCCTAACAGCTCTATCCCTAAGCCATTCTTCCATATTATATTGATTGATAGTCTCGCTTTTAACCCCCTTTAAAGGAGATTGTTTCATCTGCAGCAGGGTATATTTAACATTACTAGTATATTTCGCTTTTTTAAATGATTTATTCCATTCACAAGTCAGCATGGGGACAGGTTGCATTGGGTACATAAAAACAATTTAGAGGGGAGGGCTGGTTTAATTTCCTTCCGTTATGCTGCCCCCCTCATCTTGCTGTCCTGTTGTGGGAGAGTGCTAGAGAAGGCTTTGTAGATTTAGGGTGCTAAAGAGCCACACACATGGTTTTCCTAAGCTGTAAATTTTATGGATAATTTCTGATGTGGTTAGAAATTTATACCCCCCAACTAAGACCACCATCTGCAGGTAATTATTCCTCCGCTCACACGCTTTTCTCCATTGCTTTCTTGTTCTCTCAAACACACACAATTTCTTTACAACTCCTACATATTTTATACACTTTGTCACTCTTTGTCTTGTCTACACTCACTTAGTCACACAGCTGAGGTTGGTCTTTCCTCTATCTGATCCCCTTAATTAGTTAGATGTCCCGAGAGAATGAGAGACAGAGAAATTCAGGAAAGAAACTGTGCATTTCCCTCAGCGAGTACTCAGAAGCCCGTGTAAATCAGACAGCTTTGGAGTTCAGGTCTGTCGGAGGGCTTTGGGTTATGTCATAATACACAAATTTGCCCGAATACAACTGCAGCCAAACCAACTCATTAGGGAAGTGTGTATGTGTGTGTGTAGGTGGGATTTGAAGAGATCTAATGTTTTTCTGGATGTTTTGTCATCTCGAAGGCAGAGAACTTTATATTATTACAGTATCTAATAGAATCCAAATACCTGTAACATTTTCCATCCTGCTAATATTTTCCATGATATTTTCCCACATTGTTCACTTTCTCGTACACGTAATATCTTTTTAATTATTGGTGCTTGCGCAATATTTAGTTCAGATAGGACAAATCACTGTGTTTGAAGGCTGATTCTTGTTTAATGTGGTTTTAGGTGAAAACGATGATGAACATTGAATGTGTCTCTTTTCTATTAAGCACATTACTGGTGATGAAAGATTTGATCATTCATTAAGGACCTATCAAAGACAGATTCCCAGTTCCAGCCATTATAGTCGATATATACCTTGAAGCAAAAGAAACTTGAATCAGTTTCGTGTCGTAGTTTCTCAGAGTGATATGCTCTTCTCCATCATTGGGTGAGGAACTGCTGCCATAAGCGTTAATAACTGTACACAAAGCGTCTCTTTTAATGCAACTTTATTCATGAAACTTGTATTGTGTATAAGTAGCCTTACGTATTGAGAAAGCTTTCATTATTGTTCAAAATATCTTCTTGTTTGTTCCACAGAAGAAAGACATTTGTACAGGTTTTGAATGTCGTGACAGTGAGTAATTGATGAATTAGATTTCTTTTTTCTTAGTAAAGCAGAGATCTCAACCTCTGTTGGGGTCATTTGAGGTTGAACTGAATGAGTTCGTAGCTTTGTAGACTTTCTCACCCCTGCACATTCACTGACTATGATGCTGGCAGTGTTGGTTGATGATTGGCTGACTGCACTTTAAGCTGGGATGGAGGTATGACCTTCTTTGCCCTCTCTCATAATTTGTCTTTTTTTCTGGTGTCAGTCATCTGTTCTCCAACCTTGCTGGCCTCTTTGGTTCTGGGTAGCGAAGGCTGGTCGGCTGGTGTCCAAGTGCTCCTTAGAGCTTTACCTTTTTAAAGATAATTTATTTTGATTTAGCAAGTTTAGCAGGTCTTGAGCAGTCAAGCTTTGGCTTTGAGGGTGTTCCAGTGCTTGTCTTAATAATCCCCTGCAATAAAAAAAGAGGGGGAAAAAAGGCAACATTTCGGCCCATAACAAGGGTACTGTTCACTTCTCCTGTCCTCTTTTGTAAATGAAAAATTTACTGCTATGGCTTTGAACTCCAAACCAAACAGTAAATCTTACCTGCTAGAACTGAGCATGGGTAAGGGGAGAAATAGTTTCATTAGAAACAGCTTGTTAGTTCATGTTTCTTGTTACCAAATAGTTGTTGAGTACTTAGAAGGCAGCATCAGTTATTGTTTCCTTACTGATTGGCACCAAAGTTTTTATTCTGTGCTCCAAACGTATATTCATTTCAGTGGGGGGTAAATGCCAAAAATGCTTAAAAACTGCACTTTTAGGAGTGCAGCAGCAGCTTGTCACTGGGGCAGTTCCCTCAAACAAATACTTTTAAAAACCATATCTACAACAAAAGTATATCAGTGTTATAAGGATTCATATTACAATGTACATCTAAATGTTTAAATATGCAAAAAAAAGTACAATTGTGTCCCTTTAAGAGGACTTTTTCACAAATATGACATTTTTCATTCGCGGTCTGTTCCTTACTTCTATGTTGTATGACTTTTGTCTCGGAAGCAAAATATTTTGATGACCCATCAATGCCTGGTATTATCATATGCACATACTTTGGAAAAATATTCCAATATTCCCACAATATTCTCACTCGCTTTTCTTTCTCTTCGCTGTTGCGCATTTCTTGGCTTGGAAAGAGCTGAGCAGTGAATACTTGACATGTGCTGTTACCAGACAAATAAAAAAAGGAACAAACCAAAATAATAATGAAAATAATTTCTTGTTAGCGTAAAGGGGAAATGTTAGCCTGGCACTTTGACCTGCTCTGGTGGTGCTGGGGCAGCACATTTCAAGCAGAAACAATGCGAAGACTGTCCACTCCAACCCAGTCCCAGACATTTTACAAGCCTAAGTCTTCTGTCTCTCCCTTCCTTCTCCTCAAGCACCGTCCATCTTGACTGATGTTGGTTAGCACGGGGTCATTGTGACTGTAAAAGGTCTCCTTGTTTTGGGACTCTCTGATGAATGCCTGATACGGAAAATCATCTCCCCGCCGGTTTAGAATCTGTTGGCTGATCCACGAGGCGTCTGGACATGGTTTTTATGGCCTGTGAGGGAGCACAGGCTCGTGTGGTCTGAGATCGGACTGGAACAACAAACCTGCCTGCGACCCTCATGCATGCACATCCAGTAAATGCATTCAGCCATCACTGCCAGTTCGTCTCAGGTAGAGGAAGGATGATATCACTCTGTTGGCCCTCCATAGCAGCACCCTTTATTGAGTTTTAACTGACCACCACCACTGCAGAGATCAATCTGCCCCCTTAAGACTGCTTTTACGGTGCACAAACTCTCTGAGACTTTTATTTATAGCCAGTCTATACCATTGGCATATTGAATCCTCCAGTAGGTAGCATGGATTGCGCAGCATCCTTTGAGAGGTAGCAAATGGACCACTTGTAAACCGTTTTACTCTCCTCTCTAATTTCCTACAAGAAAAACTGAGTCAGGGGAAGTGCAAGCTGAAGCCACTGTCAGGACTGGCAGTAGTGTTTGTTTGGGCACGCTCCAGCTAGAACAATTTGTGGTTTTTCTGCTTGCATGAAGTGGAGTGATTCCACATTCTGGTGGGTAAGCATAATGACACGCTAACCGGGGAAAAAGTGAGGATGGACGATGCTTGAGAAGAGAGGGAGGGAGACAGAATCAAGAGATGGATGCTAAGGAGAAATTAAGGATAGAACAGACAAATAGGGGTCAAACGTCAGGGACATACCGCTAAAATAAAAGAGCAGAGTGGAGATGGGAAAAGATGCTAGTGATGCGATGAAAAGGGAACTAAGCATACGAGTACAGAAAAGACAAAAACCTCTTCTCCATCATTGGGTGAGGAACTGCTTGCCATAAGCGTTAATAACTGTACACAAAGCGTCTCTTTTTAATGGCAAACTTTATTTCATGAAACTTGTATTGTGTATAAGTAGCCTTACGTATGAGAAAGCTTTCATTATTGTTCAAAATATCTTCTTGTTTGTTCCACAGAAGAAAGACATTTGTACAGGTTTTGAATGTCGTGACAGTGAGTAATTGATGAATTAGATTTCTTTTTTCTTAGTAAAGCAGAGATCTCAACCTCTGTTGGGGTCATTTGAGGTTGAACTGAATGAGTTCGTAGCTTTGGTAGACTTTCTCACCCCTGCACATTCACTGACTATGATGCTGGCAGTGTTGGTTGATGATTGGCTAACTGCACTTTAAGCTGGGATGGAGGTATGACCTTCTTTGCCCTCTCTCATAATTTGTCTTTTTTTCTGGTGTCAGTCATCTGTTCTCCAACCTTGCTGGCCTCTTTGGTTCTGGGTAGCGAAGGCTGGTCGGCTGGTGTCCAAGTGCTCCCTTAGAGCTTTACCTTTTTAAAGATAATTTATTTTGATTTAGCAAGTTTAGCAGGTCTTGAGCAGTCAAGCTTTGGCTTTGAGGGTGTTCCAGTGCTTGTCTTAATAATCCCCTGCAATAAAAAAAGAGGGGGAAAAAAGGCAACATTTCGGCCCATAACAAGGGTACTGTTCACTTCTCCTGTCCTCTTTTGTAAATGAAAAATTTACTGCTATGGCTTTGAACTCCAAACCAAACAGTAAATCTTACCTGCTAGAACTGAGCATGGGTAAGGGGAGAAATAGTTTCATTAGAAACAGCTTGTTAGTTCATGTTTCTTGTTACCAAATAGTTGTTGAGTACTTAGAAGGCAGCGTTATTGTTTCCTTACTGATTGGCACCAAAGTTTTTATTCTGTGCTCCAAACGTATATTCATTTCAGTGGGGTAAATGCCAAAAATGCTTAAAACTGCACTTTTAGGAGTGCAGCAGCTTGTCACTGGGGCAGTTCCCTCAAACAAATACTTTTAAACCATATCTACAACAAAAGTATATCAGTGTTATAAGGATTCATATTACAATGTACATCTAAATGTTTAAATATGCAAAAAAGTACAATTGTGTCCCTTTAAGAGACTTTTTCACAAATATGACATTTTTCATTCGCTGTCTGTTCCTTACTTCTATGTTGTATGACTTTTGTCTCGGAAGCAAAATATTTTGATGACCCATCAATGCCTGGTATTTATCATATGCACATACTTTGGAAAATTAATATTCCCAATATTCTCACTCGCTTTTCTTCTCTTTCGCTGTTGCGCATTTCTTGGCTTGGAAAGAGCTGAGCAGTGAATACTTGACATGTGCTGTTACCAGACAAATAAAAAAGGAACAAACCAAAATAATAATGAAAATATTTCTTGTTAGCGTAAAGGGGAAATGTTAGCCTGGCACTTTGACCTGCTCTGGTGGTGCTGGGGCAGCACATTTCAAGCAGAAACAATGCGAAGACTGTCCACTCCAACCCAGTCCCAGACATTTTACAAGCCTAAGTCTTCTGTCTCTCCCTTCCTTCTCCTCAAGCACCGTCCATCTTGACTGATGTTGGTTAGCACGGGTCATTGTGACTGTAAAGGTCTCCTTGTTTTGGGACTCTCTGATGAATGCCTGATACGGAAAATCATCTCCCCGCCGGTTTAATCTGTTGGCTGATCCACGAGGCGTCTGGACATGGTTTTTATGGCCTGTGAGGGAGCACAGGCTCGTGTGGTCTGATCGGACTGGAACACAAACCTGCCTGCGACCCTCATGCATGCACATCCAGTAAATGCATTCAGCCATCACTGCCAGTTCTCTCAGGTAGAGGAAGGATGATATCACTCTGTTGGCCCTCCATAGCAGCACCCTTTGTTGAGTTTTACCTGACCACCACCACTGCAGAGATCATCTGCCCCCTTAAGACTGCTTTTACGGTGCACAAACTCTCTGAGACTTTTATTTATAGCCAGTCTATACCATTGGCATATTGAATCCTCCAGTAGGTAGCATGGATTGCCAGCATCCTTTGAGAGGTAGCAAATGGACCACTTGTAAACCGTTTTACTCTCCTCTCTAATTTCCTACAAGAAAACTGAGTCAGGGGAAGTGCAAGCTGAAGCCACTGTCAGGACTGGCAGTGTTTGGGCACGCTCCAGCTAGAACAATTTGTGGTTTTTCTGCTTGCATGAAGTGGAGTGATTCCACATTCTGGTGGGTAAGCATAATGACACGCTAACCGGGGAAAAAGTGAGGATGGACGATGCTTGAGGAGGAGGGAGGGAGACAGAATCAAGAGATGGATGCTAAGGAGAAAATTAAGGATAGAACAGACAAATAGGGTCAACGTCAGGGCATACCGCTAAAATAAAAGACAGAGTGGAGATGGGAAAAATGCTAGTGATGCTATGAAAAGGGAACAGCATACGAAGTACAGGAAGACAAAAACATGGATAAAACTTGTCCTCAGTCATAATTACAGTGTTAAATGGCTGCCACTAATAGGCATGTTGATGACTCAAAACGTACTTGGGTTTAAATCCAATAGTACAATGTCAAAGAGAACAACAGGGGGAGAGGAGCAGAACTGAACTCTGATTCGGATCAGACAATCAATGTTTGAAAATGGGAAAGATGTTATGTCTGTAAATTATGTGTAAATCAGCAGGAGACACTGTTTAAAAGGCTAGCATTGCTGATTATACATGCAGTATTTTTTTATTTTTTATTTATGCTTGATCCCATGAATTGTATGCTAAGTATATTTGAAAATTAATGAAAAGTAACAGAGAATAATTCCATCAAAATTAAAAAATAAATGAATAAATAATTGTAAAATGTGTGTTTTATTCTATAAACTAATGACAAAATTTCTCCCAAATTCCAAATATTGTGATTTAGAGCATTAAAGGATAAGTTCACTTTCAAATTAAAATTTCCTGATAATTTACACACCCCCATGTCATCCAGGATGTTTATGTATTTCTTTCTTCAGTCGAAAAGAAAATAAGGTTTTTGATGAAAACATTCCAGCATGTAGTAGATGTCATGGACTCCAAACGGTTGAAGGTCAAAATTACAGTTTCAGTGCAGCTTCAAAGGGCTGTAAACCATACCAGATGATGAATAAGGGTCCTATCTAGCTAAACTATTGGTCATTTAAAAAAAAAAAGGTTTTGCTGACTGTCAAAACTTTAGGCCACTCCTGAAGCACAAAATGAGGATTTATTAAGGAAAATGTCGGAGGATTTCAATATAAGCAAAGATGAGACTGGTTTTCTTTTGCTAAAGTAAGGAAACGTTGTTTCCTTTTCTCCTACATTTCCCAAAGGCGCACGCACGACCCATACGTGCTACGTCATCCGCTGGAACGGCTTCCGGTTTTGACAGTTGGCAGAAGTGAGAGAAAACTGTTTATAAAGCATATACATTATTTTTTATATTTTTATAAATGTCCAATCGTTTCACTAGATAAGACCCTTATTCATCGTCTGGTATCATTTATAGACATTTGAAGCTGCACTGAAACTGTAATTTTGACCTTCAACCGTTTGGAGTCCACTGAAGTCCACTATATGGAGAAAAATCCTGGAATGTTTTCATCAAAACCTTAATTTCTTTTCGACTGAAGAAAGAAATACATTAACATCTTGGATGACATGGGGGGGGGGGGGGGGTAAATTATAAGGAAATTTTAATTTGAAAGTGAACTAATCCTTTAATTTGCAGAAAATGACAACTTGTACAAAATAACATGCAGTTTTTTTATAGACCTTAAATAATGTCATATTAACAAACAACACAATATAGATGTTTTAATTTAAGGAGCGTTCAGAACTCATTATTTGGTGGAATAACCCTGATTTTCAATCACAGCTTTTATGCATCTTGGTATGGTTGGGTGACTTTAGGCCACTCCTGATGCAAAAATTCAAGGACCTTGGCTTTGTTTAATGGCTTGTGACCATCCATCTTCCTCTTGATCACATTCTAGAGGTTTTCATTGGGGTTCAGGTCTGTAGATTGGGCTGGCCATGACAGGGTCTTGATCTGGTGATCTTCCTTCCGCACCTTGATTGACCTGTCTGTGTGGCATGGAGCATTGTCCTGCTGGAAAAAACAATCCTCAGAGTTGGGGAACTTTGTCAGCTTTCCAGGTCTCTAACCATTAGACGGCCTGGTGTTGGGCAAAGCTGAAAATTGGACTCATCAGAGACTGTCCTTATGGTCTTTTGCAAACCTCAGCCTGGCTCTTCCTAGCTTGATGAAGGGCTTTTTTCTAGCTTTTTTTGAATGAGTCATTCAGGTCAGTAGAGAGCCGTTTTCACCCTCTGCGGGTCTGTAACTTTGTTGTCCCCAATGTATGCAGCTTGACCTTGTTCTTATGAATCGTTATCTTTGAAGTTTTAAAGATGAAAGCACTCACTGTATCCATTTGCCATTAAAGCTAGAACTGAAACCTTGTTTTCCTCACTCAACTCTTTTGGCATGGTCAGTAGTTATTATTCGATTCCAATTTGGAGGACCTACTTGCACTGTTTTTGCCATCCAGCTGGTCCTATTGCAAGAGGATAGTGATGACCACAGCAGTGTTTTTTATACTTTTCCTTGTTAAATAAGATTTGGTCGAGGTGATCACCTAATACTTCATTAAGCAAAATGAGGTATACCTGTGTTGGAATTCAACTGACATTGGAATGGAATGTCTGCCATACATGGAGAGATGCTGATTTAAGAAAAATTTGGAGTCGATGCAAATTAACTCCTATCAACTCAGCTCCATTGCTAGTGTACAAACTCAATACACTCTAGTTGCTTATTCCACCACATAATCTGATTTGCCTGTTGTTTTAGAATCATCCGCTTGACAAGGCATCTTTAAAATGTAGTGCTCATGGCACAAAACACTGATTTATAAAAAGAAAGAAAGAAAGAGAGAAAAAGAAATGTCTATTTAGCGCTGCAGGTTTAGACAAATCATTTTTTTTTTTTAATTATGCAGATTATAGAAAGGTAGACAGAAAAGCAAGACTCTTGTTTTGGGGTTAGATTTGTGGATAAGTATATGGACACAGAAATGTATTTACAATGTCTTTATGCCTAGACCTCACAGTCATACCACCCTCCTGAAAGAGAGAGGGAGAGAAAGTGAGCTCCAATGTGTTTATAGATCAAACTCCTCCAGTAGTACCACAGAAAGAAGGGGGGGAAATAAAGGGAAAGAAACAACCCCTTCCACCACCACAGGAGGCTGCACATAGTTTCCATTCACTTCTTCTTCACTTGCATTATAAAAATAATTAAAGGGGATGTTGTGAGGGGGAGCAAGTGGCCTAATGTCTCTCTGCTCTGTCATCTCAGCAGGTCCCATCCAGAGTCCACACAGGTCAGCTCACTTCAAACATCACCATGCAGATTGGGTTGCATCTACTGTTGAGTCCAAGTGGATTTGTCAAGTTTTTTTTTTTTTTTTTTTTTTTTTTACGTTTTGAATTAACACGTGTAGTACATTGACACATCGGTCAAAAACTTGAAATATGCTCACTTTAAAACAGTTTCTTGACTTAGGTATTGACTTCATCATAGACCTCATTCGTCTAGGCAATGGTTTATAATGTTCTTCAGTGGGAAACAGCTGCAGTTACCACAGGCTTTCATATTTGCCACAAGCTTCATTGAGATTACAAAGTGTTTGTCTTCTTTTCTGTGTTCATTTATCTTTGCTTTTGTAATTTGTATATGCTAGCAAATTGTTGTACATACGTCTCATGCTAATGACACCGAACGGCCAAAAAATTCCTCTGAGCCATGTGGTGCTTGTATGGGGTGTCATGGGATACTTCGCTAAGCCAACTCTCTCCAAAATACCTGCGCTCATTTGAAACACATTAGAGAGTGATGTGTTCATTCTTTCCGACGCGAGGTGATGCACTTGTCTGGTATGAAGTCCTCAGTTTGTGGGCGGCCCTGGAAGTCAGGGGGCCACGGAGTGGGCAGGCAAGCGATGAAAAATGAAATGCAGCAGCCATTCCTGAAAACACAAATGTGATATATCCGCTTGCGTGTCTGGCTCTCAGGCCATGCAGTTTATTCCTACCATGAGCAGACGGTTGTGTGTGTGAGAGAGACGTGTTGTTGCCATGTGTTCTCTTTCATGCTGCGTGTTAATGAGTAAAGATGTACAGACAAAGGTGTAGCAATGTTTAACTAATTCTCACACACTGCTGATGACACCTCGTGAGCTGCATGCCCACCTCATTTTCCCTTAATTTGAACATGCATCCCTGCAGAACACTGTACTAGAGTTAACGCAGAGTTTGTGTGTTGCTGGGTAACGAGTGATCCAGTTTTGGGATCATGTGGAACAGTTTTTGTTAGTGTAAAAATAGAGAAAATAACTGAATTTAGTCTTTAACATCAGAAGTTTATTAAGGTTGCCTTAAGTTTTTCTTTTCCCCTCTAGAATGCCATGTTGCAAAACATATGTGATATATTACCACCAAAACATGTGTATAAATGTTTTTACGAGAGGTTTCATTTCACATGAGACTGGCCCATATATAATGCTGCGACTGACACAATGACCCGTGCTATTTTCCACAAAAATGCAAGGAAAAAAGCTGCTAAATTTTTCCATTGGCATAGAGACAAAATATTTTTCAATAAAAATTATGCAAAATACAGTTTCTTGGCCCGTAGGAAATATTCTCAATTCACCTGCTGTTGGCGGGTATATTCCACAGGCTTCTGCCATAAATGCCACTAATATTTGGAACTGAGCTTATATATCCTTATCTTCTCTGTAATCGCATGTATGATTTGCTGTTGGAGAAGTACCATTGATGTGAATAATTATAATAATAATAACTATAATAACAAACTTTATTTTATATAGTGCCTTTAAAAGTAGCATCTCAAAGCGCTTTACATACATATAAAAATATGAAGTTAAAAGATATACACAACAGTACAGGCAATAAAGAACTAACCAAACAATACAAAGCCGATTTAATAAAAGACAAAGTAAATACATAAATCACATAAAAGCTACCCTAAAAAGTACGTTTTAAGGCATTCCTAATCTCAGAGGGCAGGGAATTCCACAATTTAGGAGCCAAAGAAGAGAAAGCCTGAACACCCATAGTTGTTTGAACAGTTAAAAGACCTGCTTCCGAAGAGCGTAGAGCACGTATAGGGGTGTAGGGGGTTAAAATCTTACACAAATATTGAGGAGCCAAATTATTCAAGGCCTTATAAGTGAGCATGAGAATTTTAAAATCAATACGAAAACTAACAGGAAGCCAGTGCAATTTTTCCAAGATAGGTGTGATGTTCTCCCTTGCACTGGTCTTAGTCAAAATTCTAGCAGCTGAATTTTGTACTAACTGCAATTTACTTAGGGTAGCTTTTGAAACTCCAGTCAGCAAAGCATTACAATAATTAATACGCGAAAAAACAAAAGTGTTGATTAACTTTTCAGACACAGAAAAAGTCAACATGGGACGTAATTTGGCAATGTTTCTGAGATGAAAAAAATATGTTTTGACTGTATTACGAACATGCAGATCAAATGTTAAGTTGGCCTCAAATATCACCCCCAGATTTTTTTGTTTAGTTTGAAACTGTAAAGCAGAGCCATCCACACTTAAGGTTACCGACTCTGCTTTGCGCAACTGGTGATTACTTGCATTACTTCAGTCTTGTCACTGTTTAGACAGAGAAAATTTTCAGACATCCATTTTTTTATCTCAGTAAAACACTGAGAAATAAAATACACGGTCATGTTGACATCAGGTTTTGAATGTATGTACTGTAGATCTGAGTGCCATCAGCATAAAAGTGAAAGTTAAGAAGTGTTCTTAAAAGTTGGCCAAATGGAAAAATTTAAGTGGGTGGGGCTACCATGCTGTTTACTCATTAAGTTCTCATGCTAAGTATTGACAAAGTTTCCAAAAACAATTTGGACATATGACGGAGTATTTCTGTGTCAAAAATCTTACTTCCGGACTCTGTGTGTGTTATGCCTTTTTTAAATACTAAAAAGTAAAGGGCCCAAAACTGATCCCTGGGGAACACCAGAGTGCACCACACCGAACTCAGACCCATCACCACAAACTGCTTGCAATCAGAGAGGTAGGACTTAAACCACTTCAATGCAGAATCAGAAACTCCAAATATAATCTCTAAATGGGTTATTAAAAAAAGAGTGATATATTGTGTCAAAAGTAGCACTAAGATCAAGAAGAATCAGAATAGATAGATGGCCAGAATCAAAAGCCATTAACAAGTCATTAGTGACCTTAACTAACGCTGTTTCAGTGCTGTGGAGTTTACAGAATCCAGATTGAAGTGGCTTAAAAAGATCATTAGAGGAAAGATGAGAAAGCAATTGAGAAGCCACTGTTTGTTCTAAAATTTTTGCGAAGAATGGATGATTAGAGATGGGACGAAAATTATTCAAAATTATCAAAGTCCATATTGTTCGTTTTTGGTACAGGGGAGACAGGCACAACACCAGTGCACAGAGAGTCATTGATAATTCTCAAAACAACAGGACAAAGGGAATCAAAACATGATTTGAACAGACACGATGGTATCGGATAAACTCTGGAAGTCAAAGCTTTCATTTTTTGAAACCATATTACATAGAGACTGGGAGTCATGAATAGCAAAGTTGGAGAGAGAAATACCAGAAAATGCAGAAATATTTAAGGAAGAGGCAGCGGAAGTATGAGTAAATATAATGTGGTTACGTATATTATCAATTTTCGTGCTAAAAAACTCCAAAAACATATTGAAGCAGGAACATTAGAGAGGCTGTGATTTTTAAGCAGCTTGTTGATTGAGTGAAACAGTTGTTTAGGGTTTCTCTGATTGCTGACAATGATCTGAGAAACAAAGAAGATCTAGCTGACACAATTTCAGCCTTATATTCAAATAAGCTGTCTTTCCTGGCCTGGTGATGAACAGTTAAACCTGATATGCGCCAACACATAGCCTTCATAGCACACAGATCATCACTGTACCAGGGAGCGGAGCATACGAAAGAAACAGATTGTGATTTCAAGGGAGTCAGAGTGTCCAGGCCAGACAAGAGAACAGAATTTAGCACAGAGGCTTTATCATCCAGATCATCAGATAGAGAAACAGTCAATAAAATTTGAAAAATCAGTGGGCTCAATAGATCTCCACTTGCGATAATTAATGATGTGAGAAGTAGAAGTGTTCATGTCCGGTAATTCCATGTTAAAAAAGACAGCCGGATGATCAGAGAGACCTAAATCAGAGGTTGACAGCTGAGACACAAATGAACCAATGGAAATCACAAGGTCTAAAGTGTGGCCTTTGTCGTGTGTATGTATGAATGAATGAATGAATGAATGATGCATTATTTAAGGTAAAGGTGTAGGACAGTGCATAAGTTGGTTTAACTCAAAGCACTCCAGTATGGACAAGAAGTCTTTTGTTACTGTGGAGTCTTTATATCCATGTGGATGTTGAAATCCCCCAAGAGAAGTATTCTCTCAAATCTGAGGCAGAGAAAAGACAAAATATCTGAAAACTCAGATAAAAAGTCTTTATTTCTCTTAGGAGGCCTGTAGACTAGCCACTGCAGTAGAGAGGGGCGCAGAAACACTCAAAGCAAGACATTCAAATGAGTCAGATTTGGGAACAGCCACGGGACACATGTTGTACTGTTGATTGTGCAACACAATGATACCCCCACTCCCCCCTTTCTGCCACAGGAACACGAGAGATTAAATAATCCATAGCCAGCAGGAGTCAATTCATTAAAAAGAAGACAGTTTCAGTTAAACAGACAAGATCCAGCTTTTGTTCTAAAATAATGTCAGATAAAATAACAGCTTTGTTGTTGACAGAGCACGCGTTAAACAGTGCTGATTTCAGCAGACACAAGGGAGCAGATGAATCCGAGGCAACCTCCACATGCTTGAGTGGTGATAAGTTATTAAAATGAACCCCTGTAGGTCTAAACAGCATAAATGTCGGATAAGCGACAGATTTAGATGTTGAGCATAAAAAACTATTCCAGCATGACTGCAGTGAGCACGTATGTCATTTGCCAAATCAAAGTTCCCCTTTAGGTTCAACAACTGGCGAGTAGTGTTCCTGAGAGCCATTCGGGGAGAGACCACACCAACAGCAGCCTTACAGCGGTGTATGCAGTGTAAGTCCTGTGCCAGGCAACAGGAGAGTAAATTCCAACAAACAGCCCTCAAAGATAAAAGCAGTAGTCCAGCATGTGAAGCATGAGTCCACATCAGGTTAGAACAAAAAGACATAGACAGTCTTCACTGGCTCATAAGAAATAGAAACAACTTAAAATAAACGGGAGAGAGGAGCGGAAGCCAAACGTGCCAGCGTGCCCTTTCAACCGGATCACTATTTCCAAAAATAAGATTCACTTATAGTTGTTCTGTAATACTACCATGCTACTTTGAAGAGCAGTGTGAGTACAAGTCTGTCCCATTCATCAGATGTCTTGCATTCACACAGACTTACAAACCAGCACTGGTGACTCATACGTGAGCCATCACAATGTAATTTTTCTACCAAACTGTTGGATTGGTCGGCAAAACTGAAATGATTTTTGTCAGCAACATCAGTTCAGGCCTTTTTATCTATCTGATTAAAACCTGCTGAATCTGTGACTCAACTTAGATTTATTTAGACTTCATGAAGCATCTAAACAAACTTCTTCAATGAAATTATGTTTAAAAATAACGATTGGAACTAGTGAATTCCAGTTATGGCAGTTATGCTGATTTGTTCATGAAAGTGTTGCTTAGGTTTTGATGTGTTCTTAAAGGTAATGTTCTTACTCATCTGTAACTTGTTGGATAGATAAAGTGATTTTTCCATTCAGTGTTTCGCTGCTAATGAGCAGTGAGGTGTGCAGCCATGGACAGTGTTTAAAATATCCTACTGGGAATTAGTTAGCCATAGACTCGAATTTCGTGGCTGGAAGCACATTCAAAAAGCTGAGAACTGATGCCAGAAGATAAAACTAAATCATATGTATCGAGATGTGGGTGTAATTGTCTGTCAGCTTTTGAGTGCATGTGTGTGTGCCATTTGATCTCCTAGCAAATGTTTGTCTGTAACCAGGAAAGGAAAATGCTCTCATGGGAGCAGGGTCTGTATTACATATTATGTTGTTTTATCTATCATGTGCATGGCACATGGAATGCATGTTTGAATGCAAGTCTTGTGAGATTAAAAATTTGGCACGTGGTGTTGAGTGGGCATGGAGAGGGCCAGGATCCCATGCTTGATCTGTTTTGGCAGCTGAAACTTCATTTGGATTGGCCTGAACCCTGTATTCTACTCCTGTTGTCAGAAGGCTTATTTTAGATCCCAGGATCAAGAGGTGACTTTCCATGGCAGAAAATTAGCTGCTAATAGGAACTTGTTTAATTAGCCCAAGATGAATTAGTCTGCATCGTTTGTGGACAGAGAGGGAATGCTTTGCGGTTGGGGTACAGCATTACTAAAAGATCTGTTTTCTGCTCAGATGTTTGTTTTTGAATGGGAATCCTTCACCCGTTGGGTCTAAAAATAGCAAGTCCACTTTGCACATACAGCTATGATTATTGCAGTTCATTCTTAACAATTATTCCAAAATAAAAATAATTAGTATTTAGCGCATCTACATCTTTTATATAAACTCAATTATGCTATTTTGGGAATTCTGGGAATCAGCAGTTGTTTATAGTGGCAGAAGATGTGTAGATGGCAGGATCCTGCTGCAGATCACCTTGATGTCATCCTTGGTTAGGCTGGACCACACTGGTAGTGTGCAGTCCATGGCTCTGGTCTGTATTGTGAGACTGGTCTGTTTTCACAGCTGTTCTGTTCTGCTCAGAGTGTGCTGCCTCACATCTCATCACCATCAGACTCAGTCAGTCCCTGCCAACCTCTCCTGGACATTAATGGCATTCTCAGATCCTCTAGGTGGTCTACTCTAGTTATAGATACACAAGCAGCCAGACAGACAGAACACTTCCTTGCCAAAATGCATTACCTGCATAACATTTTTGCAAGAGGTAGACAGACAGACAGACAGAATACATTATTTCCCAGAATGCATAACCTGCATATCTTGTTTCCAGACAGACAGACAGATAATTAAAACAATTAGTTTCCCAGAAAACATTTTGAACTTTTTATTGATAGATAGACATTGCTAGATAGACAGACAAACACTTAATTTTCACAGAATGTATCATCTGCATAACTTTTTTCTAGATATATATAGATAGACAGACAGACAGAGAATTTAGATTAAGAGAGAGAATTTTGATAGACAAACACTTAATTTCACTTCAGAATACATTGCTTGCATATATTATTTTGGACTGACAGACAGACATTTCATTTCATTTCATTTCATTTCCTAGAATACATTACCTGCATACTTTTTGATAGATTGACAGACAGACATACATTTTGTCAGAAGCATTTCATTTGCCTTTTCTTGATAGATAGACAGATAGAACACTTCATTTCCCAGAATGCTTTGCCGGACCTATATTTTTCTAGATATATAGATAGATATAAATTTACTCTTTTCTTGATAGATGGATGGATGGATGCTTGGATGTTCATCAGAAATGGCTGGAACAGACAGAAGTGGGTATCTGTCATGAATCTGCCACCAGAAATTCTTTATGGTCATGACAGATGTAGACATCCACTCTCCCTTGTTTGTTTTCACTGCTTTTCATCTCAGATGCATTATTATTATTTTTTAACAATGGCAATTAAAATAAACACTAATGTAATGTGAATATCAAGGGAGCTGAATTTTGTGTCTTCTCACTTTGTTTTCTGACATTGATCTTTATTTTTATTTTTTCTTAATTTCCAATTTTTTTCCCCCTGTTTGGACAGCTAGCGTGCTAAGCTGACCCTACAAGCTGGCCGTACAACTGAACAGACCATTTAGAAAAGCACGTGAGTGGGTTTAGTGTGTGTGTGAAAACTGTGAAGGTGAGTAAATGGTTGTTTTTGCCTGTGCTTTTACTGGAAAAGGAAAGAGAGATGGACTGCTGAAATATCCTATTTCACGCCTTCTGAGTGAAAGTTGTTATTAATTCGTTTTTTTCCTTTGGCCAATAAAAGCAATGAATGGTAACAGGGCAGAAAAGATTAACCCCATCACTAGAAAAAACATGTTTGGAAAGAGAATTAAAAAGTAGGTGAAAATGTCAGAGACCAAACTTTTCCATTCCGCCATCACACCTGATTTATCCAAGATATTACTGGAAAGCTCACCATGGCGACTGTCTCTTGCTCTATACACTGAGGCCCAGTTGAAGTCTCTCCAGGCACTCTTAATCATGGAGCGTGCAAACACTTGTGAAGGTTCTGTGGCTTCATCAGTGTATTTCCAGATATTAACATCACCAAGAGAGGAAACATTTATGATTAAAAATAATAATAACAGGTGAAAAAAGCCACTGAAATTAGACCCAGCTGGAATATCGGTGACGGTTAAGTCAAGCAGAGGAAGAGGGGGAGGGAAAAAGAGAGTGAGAGAGTGCGAACGAGCACAACATGTAGAAACAAGTTTCATAATGAAAATACTTATGAACTTACGACCAGGATTTAAACGTAGTAAAATCTGTTCTGTGAAATGGGAGTCTTTTCCATTTTGAAGCACATTTAGATTTTAAACATTCAGATATAATTATGTCTTAAGAAATGTAACTTAGCATACACAGAATGTTCCTTTAAACTTAATGTATGGCTCCAAATTTTTTTTTTCTTTTTTCAAAAGGAAAACAAATGGCACTAAATTTGTAGACTGACTTGTTAAACACAGCTCAGTGTATTACATCTTATTTTGTCAGACATTACCTAGAAACTGAGTAATAAACACTATAAATCCTTTTCAGGCTGTATCAATCTATCAATCACTGCAGCACAAATGCTTTGAAGATCCCCCTGAAAAAAAGGAAAATGTTATCAGTTTATCTCTGGAAGCAACTCTGTTGAAGTACAGAAAAAGTTTATTTTAGGAACAGCCAGACTTAGAAAAAGAATGAAAATACATTTTCAGATGGGAGGATGTTGTGATCCTTTGATGCGAGCATGCTGTTGTGTTAGTGACAAGGTATCGAGGAGTTTGGTGGGAAAGTGACATGCATCTGTCTGAATATCTGGATAATGGCAAGTAATTCTTGTATTAGTTTCCTCTGAATAGTACCACCTGCATTATAATCTTCATTCATGGTGTCTCTTGAATATTTCAGAAATGCTGGTATTATGAATGGTACTGAGATTGCTGGAACCCTTTGATTCTCTGGAGAAAACAAACGTTACTGTGAGAAGATCTCACCTATTTACACCAATTGCTATTCATTGTTGTTTGTCTTCTTATGCCAGCTGAACAGTTGGCACTGACTTCTGCACGTAATGTACCTTCTTATAAGAACAGCTAATAGCTCTCCATCCCTCCCAAACAGTGACCTCCCTTCGACCCATCTTTAATCATAACATAGTACTCGATGTCAAAGCCCCTCTGATTCTTACACTGTTTATTGCCTCTTACCATCTCACCATGCACTGTACAGTGATGTGGTTCTACAATGGAAAACGTTGGTTCTCTTGATTTCTGTTTTTTTGTTTCACCCAACGAGTTATTTTGGCACAAGCCACTTATTGTTTTTTGGACCTCAAGACCTTTTCTGGCATAAGAGGTCTCGCTTATTTTAGTGATGATGTACCTGTTTAATAAAGTTTCTTTTATTAATTTCCATGGTTATGGCTTTTGTTATTCCACAACAAAGCTGGTTTATGAGGCATCTGACAATGTAAAGCCCAGCTCTGTAAACCAGAGATCTTCCATGATGTCACCGCCTCCTGCCAGGTGCATGACGAGCGTGGACAGCGGGGAATGTTGTCATTGTCCAAGGTTCAATCACTCCCTGAATCGAAACGCAATTTTAGCGATACATGAAATTAGCCGCACAAACATCTATCTGCACAGAATCAAGTGTTTAAAAGTGACAACTTTGGAAATGGTTGTGAATTCAAAACACACGTGTTCGTATTTTCACATCCTCAGTGAATGGAGAGCACCCAGTGGTCTCGCTGACAGGCCAGCTGTAGGTGGTCTGAGGCCAACTGGAGGAGCTGGAGAGAGCTGTTTATGGAAGAAGGTTACAGAAAGCACACACTGAGAAACATATCCCAAACATTCCTACTGAGAACGTCTCTGAGAAACTCAATTAACATAACATGGCAGAAAGCTCATGTCCTTATTGGCGAAAGTTCTCAAGGGCTATTGAATCCACTGCTGTGGTATTTTAGTTTAGAGATTGTTCTCAACAGCAACCTTCTGTGGTACCCAACTACACAAACACATCACTTCCAACATTGCTTGATTCCTGGCAATAAAGAATTATGGATAATTGGAATAGTCAAACACAGGAAAGTTAGCATTCAGCTGAATACATGGGCAGTAGGTTGGTCAGGAAGCTGAATGTGTGTCTAGTTCATTCCTAGAAACGTGATTGGTGCGACTCAACTCGGCTCAGATGGGATCTGCACACAGTCTATTGTGCTTATCGATGACTGGGTTCCTGTACAATATGACCTCATTCAAGCTGGTAACAGGGGTGGGGTGCCCTTAAAAAATCAGCAACGGCACAGGATCAGCCCACTTTTGATTTTTGTCGTGACACTCTTGCACTTTGTTCGATCTGTTTTGAATATGTAGTGTAATTCATAGTGATTTTTTTTTACATAAATGTGCATAATTAATATGGTTTATTGCATACATTTTTTAGGCTAACCTGCTCTGCATGGTTCTGATTCAGATCTAAAAATTGGAGGGCAGGACTCAATAGTTTGGTTCCAAAAAACATGAGCTCATGGAAACCTGGATCTAACCAATTTAATTCAAATTCCCGTTCATGGATTTTGTATTTTGAATTGATGGTGTATAATGAATTCTATATTTTGCACATACAATACATAAACATGAGTTTGATAACAGTTTGACTTTATTGTGCCTACTTTAGATATAATGCACCTCAGAGTCATTCTACCTTGCCTGTGATAGCACTGTTGAACCATGCATTTATCTTATCCTCATCTTATATACTCAATTTCCACAGGCCACAGCCTGTAGAGTAAGTCCACCTTGAGGAAATCAGGGTTGCTGAATGGTGTGACCTCAATGACCTGTTTTATTCTGAGCTCAATGAACTGTGAGCACATAACAGGAAAATGAACATGAATCAGTTTTCTCAAAGATTTCTCAATAAGGTGCTGGATGTAAACAGCTGATGTTCTGATGATCAGATGTTTGCATGTGTGCATTTGCTCCTGTGCTCAATACATTTTCCATCCTACCCAAAGGCTCTGGGCCATCGATTGAATGTGCATTTGTGGTGATCCGTTTGCCATTTCCGTTTCCTCACACATTTGTCAAAGTGTGCCCATCGTTCTCATTGATCACTGCTGCTATTTGTGTCTCTGTGTTATAGGAGGAAAATAAAAAAAATATGCTTTACAAGGTTTAAAGCAAAAGCCTCAAATAAAGAATAACAAGATTAAATGTGAAATTAAAGGTGAAAAGGTTATCCAGACCTACCTCTAAAATCTCTGGTTTTAATTGAATACTTCAGTCTGGATTTTAATAGCTTTAATCTGTTCGGGGGCGAGAATGCTGTAATAGTTTATGCTCCATCTGCAACTGAGTGACTGTACGTATTGACAAAAATATTGTTTATATCTTTGAACTTTTTGCGGCAGTGCTTACTAACCTTTTGAACATGTTATGTGATGGACAGCCAAAACAACAGATGAATCAGACCATACTATCTGCATAGAAAGAGTACGAGAATATCTGGCAATAGCAAAGCTGCCTGTGTAAAAACAACACCAAAAAAAAAATGATATAACAGTTTTTTTTTTCACTCTCAAGAAGCTGTTTCTAATATAGTTGTCAGGAACAGATTTTACTGCATTGAATCAGCCTTATGAAAAGCATGATTCATGGTGTCCAGAAGCAAAAATGAACAACCGTCCACACATACACACACACACACACACACACACACACACACACACACACACACACACACACACAAAGCAGCAACAGCAGTCCAGTGGAAAAAACTGCCCTCGTTTTCCATTAAGACAATAGGAAATTAATTAATGACCTTTAAGCAATTATTGGATTGGGAAAAAAGAAAGGCAACATGGAGAACGAGTTCAGAACTGCTTAGAAACAAAGAAAGAGTTGTGCTTATGGAACGGTGTTTGATGTCATAGTGTAATACCAGGCATTTATAGTAGAAATAACATAAGCCTTCATCAAGAAGATGGATATAGGCCATCCAAATTGATATTATCTGGGTATTCCACATATTTTCCATTTGTACACTTCGATGTCCACTTTAAAATAACCTCTTTGATTAAACTTTTTTTAAGATTAAGATTTACTTCCCAGTAACCTTTTTAATTCAAGGAGACCTATTTTAAGTTTTAGGTGTCTGAAGTCTACTACTTTTGCCAGTCTTAATTGCTAAGGTGATTAAATGGGTAACTGAAACCAGGACTTGTTACAGTACTTATATATTGTTGCTCTTTTGTTGGTTTGATTGCTTCTATTGTGCTCCATTGTAAGTCAGTTTGGATAAAAGCGTCTTCTAAATTATTAAATGTAAATGTGTGCATTGCCTACATATTAAAATTAAGCAATATCATAATAGAGTGCTGTTGTACTGAATACTTTGTTACTTTGTCTATTTTTACTCTGCCAGTGAAAATAGTCCCAAACTTGATTCAAAACCAGAACTGAATCTACCGTTGTGTCTCCAAGCTATAGCGATTGCTTTTTGAATGAATTTTGAATGAAATTTGAATGAATCCTTTATATGACTTCAGAATAAAGAGTCATCTCAGAAAATGCGCAATGGAATTTCATTCATTTCATTCTTAGGCTTTGTACAGTAAAAATAAATGATTTGATCACTTTCCCAGTCCATACTGTGCATGAGTTTGTTTCTTCATCAAATTTGGAGAAATTTAGCATTACATCACACGCTCACCAATGGATCCTCTGCAGTGAATGGAGCCTGTCAGAATGAGAGTCCAAACAGCTGATAAAAACATCATCTATATCTTGGATGTAAACATCATCTACATCTAAGGGTGAGTCAATTTTTAGTGAAGTTTCATTTGGTCAACAATTCCTTTAATTGGACTCCAGATTATATTCTAGAACAGAGTCTTCTTATGTGAAGAATGAATAATCACATTTTAATGTAGAAGGAAGTTAAATGGTGAGTCATATATTATTGTGAACACCAGCAGGCTATGCTGCACTGTAGCTGCAGAGACGGCATGCTTCAGAAAGAATGAAAATGAGTAAGGGGGACAGAGAGGGGGGAATAGAGAAAGACGGAGCGTGAGTTAGTGATTGTGGATGGAGAGATTGAGAGCGGAAAGACTAATGGTTGTGGTGAAGAGGAGTACGGGATTGGAGGAAATTAGCTGATGTGGAAAATGTTAAAATGCCGTGACTGAAAGACTGAATTCTGGTCCACGCCCGCGACCACATCCATTTACCTTTACTAGAGATGCAGATATGGCATCAAATCATTGGCAAGGTTCGATCATAACTTGAACACATTGTAAATAAAACATTATGACCCATGTGGAACGTGACCAGCATACCATCCAACAGCCAAAGTCATATGATGTAATCACTTTTTAGATTTGGTAGATGTCAAAACTGATACTATATATATGATACTATTCTATATCATATATATATATATATATATATATATATATATATATATATATATATATATGATTAGAAAGTAAATATGACAAAGCAGTGAATTTCAGAATTGTTTAATACAATAAAACGCAATAAAAAAAAATGCTTGTGACACACCGCCAATTATAGCCAGAATAAAAGGAAAGTCCAAAAGGCTTGAGGATGACAAATCCAGTGGCTTAAACTAGACAAATTACCGGCACTCATCCAATCCATCTAGGCCAGTAAACAGTTTTGCCTGGAATCCATGTAGATGAGGGTGCGTCAACAGGATGGCCAGCCAGTTGCCTTTGACTGTTCCCATTTGGGTTTCCTCAATTGCCGTCTGGAGAGTGTTGTGGGATCTGTCTCAGCTTTTGGAATTGTGCTCTGTGTGAGCGGGAAGACGTAGGAGGTGCTCGGCATTAACCTGACGCTTCCTAACCCGCAGATGTCGGTCCTGATGTTTGGTGGCACGCTTCACATCACACACATCCTAGCCTGAGTCACGATATCTAGACTTGAATAAACTAACAGTCTAAAAGGGCTGCTGAAATATGCCTGTCCGATCTGGAGCTGGATTCACGAAACATTCCTAAGGATAAAATTAATCTTAACTGTTATTTTCTACTTATTTTCTAACTAAAAATTTAACTACAGTTGAAAAGAAAATGGAAAATATATACTTATATATTAAAATTCTAATTATTAATGAAAACTCTAGTAGAATCTCAGTGATAGTAGAATAACACTTTTACTGACCCATAGCATTCCTGATCATATTTCAGATTTTATTTTCTATCAAGACATTTTGATTTATCAACGATGAAATCCTCATCTGTGAGTTTTCATGGAATCGATCTACAGCCTATGGAGAAATATGTCAAGAGGCGACGTGGCAGTCTGATGATATTTTAATGGGTGAACTCTGGGGAAGGCGAGAAGGTCTTCAGGCAAACAATGAGGTAGATTAAACTGGTTTACAAGGAAGGGAGGGGAACTTTGGGCCTGGAAAGCGGTGACCCCTGACAGGAGTGAGGGATCAGGGAAGAGGGTCTAAAATCTCCAGAACTGTCACTCTCCTCAGGGGATGTTGTCGCGCCTGAGGCAAGGCAACTAAGTCAACACAATGTGGGGCTCGTGGTGGTCTCTTTCACCTAGACCCTTCTGACCAGGCGGAGAAGCTAGCTGTGCATATTCAGTAAACAGAGAAAAACAGCAGACTTTAAATAACCGCAGGCAACGGGTGGTGGGCTCAGGAATGGTGGTGGTCTGCGGAGTGAGAGTGAGGAAAACGAGTCGTCATATAGGGCATTCTTAAATTCTTTGACACTCGGTCATGCATTTTTAGTTTTTGCAGTTATCTGCTCTAATTTTTGATGCTGAGATGTTCTTTCACAACGGAATATCTCAATCATCTAGCGTGCTTGCATTGAAGCCACGACTATGGTTTGTGCAAGAAGAAAACTGTAATGTTTGGACCACAGTTTGATTGTGTTGGCTGGATAGTCCATGTTAATAGTGCAAGCAGAAAGTCTGTCTGTTAGAGAATGGTGAAGATATCAAGTGTCCTGCCTTTCAAATGAGCTTTAGCTGCTAGTTTGATCTGATTTTCTGTCATTTTTATTTGAGAACCCTGTGTTTCACAAACCAAAATGTGACTGGTGTTCCCCTTACATACAGGTCCTTCTCAAAAAATTAGCATATTGTGATAAAAGTTCATTCATTTCCATAATGTAATGATAAAAATTAAACATTTTTATATATTTTAGATTCATTGCACACCAACTGAAATATTTCAGGTCTTTTATTGTTTTAATACTGATGATTTTGGCATACAGCTCATGAAAACCCAAAATTCCTATCTCAAAAAATTAGCATATTTCATCCGACTAATAAAAGAAAAAGTGTTTTTAATACAAAAAAAAAAAGTCAACCTTCAAATAATTATGTTCAGTTATGCACTCAATACTTGGTCGGGAATCCTTTTGCAGAAATGACTGCTTCAATGCGGCGTGGCATGGAGGCAATCAGCCTGTGGCACTGCTGAGGTGTTATGGAGGCCCAGGATGCTTCGATAGCGGCCTTAAGCTCATCCAGAGTGTTGGGTCTTGCGTCTCTTAACTTTCTCTTCACAATATCCCACAGATTCTCTATGGGGTTCGGGTCAGGAGAGTTGGCAGGCCAGTTGAGCACAGTAATACCATGGTCAGTAAACCATTTACCAGTGGTTTTGGCACTGTGAGCAGGTGCCAGGTCGTCCTGAAAAACGAAATCTTCATCTCCATAAAGCTTTTCAGCAGATGGAAGCATGAAGTGCTCCAAAATCTCCTGATAGCTAGCTGCATTGACCCTGCCCTTGATAAAACACAGTGGACCAACACCAGCAGCTGACATGGCACCCCAGACCATCACTGACTGTGGGTACTTGACACTGAACTTCAGGCATTTTGGCATTTCCTTCTCCCCAGTCTTCCTCCAGACTCTTGATTTCCGAATGACATGCAAAATTTGCTTTCATCCGAAAAAAGTACTTTGGACCACTGAGCAACAGTCCAGTGCTGCTTCTCTGTAGCCCAGGTCAGGCGCTTCTGCCTCTGTTTCTGGTTCAAAAGTGGCTTGACCTGGGGAATGCGGCACCTGTAGCCCATTTCCTGCACACGCCTGTGCACGGTGGCTCTGGATGTTTCTACTCCAGACTCAGTCCACTGCTTCCGCAGGTCCCCCAAGGTCTGGAATCGGTCCTTCTCCACAATCTTCCTCAGGGTCCGGTCACCTCTTCTCGTTGTGCAGCGTTTTTTGCCACACTTTTTCCTTCCCACAGACTTCCCACTGAGGTGCCTTGATACAGCATTCTGGGAACAGCCTATTCGTTCAGAAATTTCTTTCTGTGTCTTACCCTCTCGCTTGAGGGTGTCAATGATGGCCTTCTGGACAGCAGTCAGGTCGGCAGTCTTACCCATGATTGCGGTTTTGAGTAATGAACCAGGCTGGGAGTTTTTAAAAGCCTCAGGAATCTTTTGCAGGTGTTTAGAGTTAATTAGTTGATTCAGATGATTAGGTTAATAGCTCGTTTAGATAAACTAAAGTTTAATATGCTAATTTTTTGAGATTGGAATTTTGGGTTTTCATGAGCTGTATGCCAAAATCATCAGTATTAAAACAATAAAAGACCTGAAATATTTCAGTTGGTGTGCAATGAATCTAAAATATATGAAAGTTTAATTTTTATCATTACATTATGGAAAATAATGAACTTTTATCACAATATGCTAATTTTTTGAGAAGGACCTGTACATTGAATCTGACATCTTTTTTTGAAGATCTTAATAAGAGTCAGGAATTACCAACCCGCATGGTTTCATATGGGCCCTCAAGTGTTAAATGGATAGTTCAGCCAAAAAATGAAAATTCTGTCATCAGTTACTCACCCTCATGTCATCCCAAACATGCATGACTTTCTTCTGTGAAACACAAAAGAAGATATTTTCAGAAACCTTTTTTTTTTTTTTTTTTCTGCAATGGTAACCAAAACTGTTCTAAATGTCTTTGTGTTCCACAGAATAAAAAAGTATTGCAGGTTTGGAATAACAGGAGGGTGAATAAATGACAGAATTTCATTTCTGGGTGAACTATCTCTTTAATAATTTACTGTTAAATGTAAGTTACAATATCTGTGTATGTTTTAACAATGATTAGATTGTTTTATAAGAATTCCACGAGTATCTTTTGCATTTTACCTTGCTTCTGAGAGCATCCCAACCTGCAACTATTCCAGCTTCAAACAGTAAGGCCATACAGCAAATGGTGAAGTCTGCAGAGTTAGACCAAATCTTAACATCATGCAGTTTTTTTTTTTTTTTAAAGCCTATCAGCTTCTTGCTGATGTACATGACTTAAATGAAAATCAGTGTATATTGAAAAGCAATATAGTATTGATTAACTCATGGTCACTAAAGGGCAACACTTTCCAGTGATGTGCAACACTAGTGATTTTTATATCTACTGTACAACAATGGACACCTCAGGCACAGTTCATTAAACATATTCAGAAACCAAAATATGGGTCTAGGTCTCATTTCTTTTTCCCTGAAAATGTTTACATGTGCATTCAGGGATTCCAACACAATAAAGCAGCAATGCATACTTAAAAAAAAAAAAAAAATATATATATATATATATATAAAGCTAGTTTTATGCATTATTTGTAGCCGACAAAATAACACAGGATTCATGTGTTGCCTCAGATGCCTGTTGTGCGTAGCAGTGGATTTGCTTTTCCCTGAAGCTCACAGGTACGGCCCCCATAAACTTTGCCTTTATTATGACTTGTTTTGAATTTTATAACCCTTTTGTCATTGCACGCATACTATGTTGAGTGATAACACAGTTTTTTTTCCCCCTACAGCACTTCCCCTGTAAAAACAATCCTGTAAGTCAAGCCATTCTGGAGGATAAGGATAAAAGAGTAGGTAAGAGAAACCAATGCAGTTTCCGTTAAATGTAGCAATACAACATAATTAGTACTTTTTATGATGATAAAAAATTGTAACATATATACGCTGTGAGAACAGAATAATAAAAGAAAAGGTTATCTGTTACAAATATTTCCGCTAACCCTTTAACCAGTGCAATACATAATTTAAAATATGGGTAAAATACCAGTGAAACATCACTATGTAAAATTACTTCATATTAACAAAGTTCATTGAGCTCGATTTTTACAGACTTTTCTCAGAGAGTGTTACTTTTAAAAGGAACATTCCCCACAACTTTGCATTCAAATGCATCTTTCTCAAGTCATATGGAGAGTTTATTTCTATCCAATCACCCTCAAAATCTGTGGGGCTGTCTGCCTGACAGAGCCCTAGGAAATGTAGCCTGACGCTAGAAGCACTTGTCTGGCAGGCCCTTAGTTCCCATGCATAGCTCTGCTAATGGCCTACACAGCTGAATAGAGGAGGAAGTGGATTGAATAACACGGGCAGCACAGGCCAGTTCTGTTGGCTTTCTCAGCTTCACCACTGCAGTTCCTCTCTCTTGATGACGTCATTCTCCGTGTGTTTCTGTTGGCTTCTCAGTGAGCCCTGGGGGCATGACACTGCCGTTTTAGACAGCATTTCGATGAGTGAGCAGTGAGTTTTGGTGGTCGCTTGTCTCGCTCTTGTCCCTCTTTGGCAGCAGAAACCGTACAGGTGGAGAGAAGGAAAATAAAATATAATTATCAGAACTCCATGAGTGTGTGAAACAGCTCGCTATGCGTGAAAGTCATAATTGTGCAATTTTTGAGGCACACTGAATGTGACTCAAGACCTAATACAAGATGTCCAGGACTATGAGCTAAAATTGATATTTTTTGCCTTGTACAGACACACACACACAAAGGTGTAATGCAAGGTATGCAATTTTAATTGGAGCAAATGCTAATCTGGAGTCCAATTAAAGGTGTAGTTCACCCAAAAAATTGAAAATTGCTGAAAATGTACTCACCCTCAGGCCATGCAAGATGTAAATGAGAATAGATATGGAGAAATTAAGCATTATATCGCTTACTCACCAGTGGATCCTCTGCAGTGAATGGGTGCCATCAGAATGAGAGTCCAAACACCTGATAAAAACATCACAATAATCCTCAAGTAATACTGGAGAATGGATAGAGGACTCATATTTTAGCCAGAAGTAATGGTTTCAAGTTAAAAATAACTCAATGGATTTGTTTAATATAAAAACACAGCTTTTATTTCACAGGACGTTAATTCATGGACTGGAGTCGATTACTTGTGGGTTATTGTGATGTTTTTATCAGCTGTTTGGTCATTTTTGGGTGAATTGTTCCTTTAACTTTAAAGATAAAAGGTTAAACTGTCCTGCGATGTGACATGCTAAATTTACTTTCCATTCAAAAGTTTTCATTATATACATTTATAAACATATATTTAATCTATATCATTATGTTGAAAATGTCCATGGACTTGCATGTCTATTTGTCAGCTACCCTTCTGCACTTCATTACACATAATTGATGAACTGCAGAAAGCCTTTTGTAACTCTGTCATTTTTGCTTCTAGTTTTCACTGAATAACACTCTACAGCTATTTTAATGTAGTTTTATAAGACTGTGAAGTTCATGGTGTTTCTTTGCAAGTGAAAAAGAACTCACTGAACCCCTCTGAGATATTTTTGGGCAATGCATCTCTTTGCAACGGTTGACCTGAATCGCTCAAGTCAAATTATACTGGGAAATACTGATTTAAGATGAGCGGCACAACAAAACAAATTATATTAATAATCACGACAATATCTGTTTCCTGCTCAGTGGCCAGAGAAACGTTGTTTTAATATATGATTGGCCTGTAAAATTTATTCTAATCAATCCAGCATGCAATCTGGGTTTGCAGTTGTTGCAAGCAGTGACTAGCAGATCATAAGGCGTCGAAGTGTCAGCAGTTTTCAGTTCTTCTTCAGTTATATTTTTAAAGCATTTTACCAGGATTTGACCCTGAGAATTCTGAATTTTTTTTAATTGAGAATTTTGCTGCTGTCTTCCAGACAACCAGATGAGCTCTTAACCTGTTCTGTATTTGTTATTCTTGGCCCTCTGTGTTGAAATGCATGTAGAAACACTAGAGGAGAAAGGAAAAATAAGTCTGACAGAGTCATTAAAATTGCTATGCAATCATTTCATACTATAAAAATATGGTCTGCATTTGTTTTTGATTATTCTCATTAGAAATTGTATGAGAAGCCTTTTAAAAAAGTACAACACATTCCATGCTATTTTAGGGATTTCATGTAAATCCAGAAAGTCTGTGTCGAGGTGCCACTTCCTCTCAGAGCTGAATCGAATGTTTAAAAGAACATCATTTATTCGAAATGGATTTTTTTTTTTCTAACAATGTAAGACTTTACTATCACTTATAGTAAAGTAAGTGATAGTTACTATACGTGAAACTTAACAGTTTTCAACATTGATCAGCATATTAGAATGTTTTCTGAAGGATCATGTGACACTGAAGACTGGAGTAATGGTTGATGAAAATTCAGCTTTGCATTACAGGAATAAATTATATATTGAAATAGAAAACCATTATTTTAAATTGCAATAATATTTCACAATATTACGTTATATATATTGTAATAGGTTTATTAGCTTAACAAATTATACTTATTTATTTATTTAAACATTCTATCAGTTAATATAGGGTTTCATTGACTTAAAATTATTCTTATTTTTTATATGTTTGTTTGACTGACCATTTTTAGGGCACACCTGAATTTGAGTTTAGATTTGACCTAATTCAAAAGGTCTAGAACAATCTTAAGAAGAATTATTAATAAAAAGTCATGTTTGGTTACTTTCTTTGCATTTGTTCTAAGTCATAGATTTAACATGATTTTTTTTTTATCTCAGTTAGGGATTTTTAATGAGCAGCTGAGTTTAATGCGGGACATTGTTTAAGCGGGAGTTAACAGGTGCTTGCCTTTATATTGTTTGCTAAACAGCTTGTCCAGTTTTTTTTAGATAACAGTCTGTTTGGGTAGAAACAGTCTTTGAAATAAATAATCTGTTGACTATAATCGTCTTCACAGGTTTGGAGGAAGGGTAACGGCACCTTTTGCAGCAGTCCGCTGTACATGGTAATGTGCGGATGTGCTATTTAAAGTCTGGCCTTCCCTCACGTATCGGTTGAGTGAATAATTCATGTCATCGTTGAGAAATGTAAACAGAAGACCGCTGGGTGTTTGGCTTTGTGTGTTGTGGAGTTGATTGCTGTACAGATGTAGGCTGCGAGCGAACGTCTGTCGCATGCAAAGTGACACGAGGCTGTATGTGCGCATGTTCCATAGGATCAAATTTTCCGACACACTTTTTCCATGTCAGTCTTTGCTCTGATGTATACATTGGAGATCAACTGATTGCTCCGCATTGTCTGGCTTAATATTTTTAATTACAGTGAGTATGTAATGCCTGGTTCATATTGCAAAGGATTACGTCCACGTTTTAAAGTGCAATCCTGTGGAGATGTTTTTTTATTCTTCTTTTTTTTTCCTCTTTGAATGGCCTTTCAAGGGAGCAGGCATTATCTCTGCACCCAGGTTCTCCTGATAGAATTTAAACTCATATGACTCTTACATGCGCGCACACACACACACACACACACACACACACACACACACACACACACACACACATCCCCAACAACTGAAATAAGATTGGCTTAGTGACAACAAACAGAAAACATGAACAAACAGAAACACACTGTGCGCTGCAGCTGATTTAGTGATTTCTAGGAAACTGTGTATGTTGAATTATTGCATGTTTAGTGCATGGTTTTCCCGTTTTATAATCCCTATTAATAATTTTTATTATATTGTATAATTAGAATAAATTATCATGAACTTATATGACATTGATTCCATTAAAACACAGACACTCATATTTTGATTTTATACAACAGTTGCATTAAACATTATTATTAGGTAACTTTTATATTTTAGACATAATATTGCCAGTAACTTGGTTTGCTTTTGCTCTGCTAATGAAACTTTTCCAAAAAAAGCCCCAACAACTTTCTGAGCAATGCATTTTTGCATGAATCAATGTTTTTAAACGTATCGGTTGAGTGAATAATTCATGACTCACTCATAAAGGCATGTAACTTATTCCTCCATGAATCAGTGTGTTTGAACGAGTCATGTAAATCAATGATTCAATGACTCAGTCCCTAGTTTTGTTCCTGAATAAATCACTTTCATAAAGACACCTACTGCTTCCTTCCTGTACCTCAAACAGTAGAGCATGGCTCTAGCAACACCAAGGTCATGGGTTCAATTCCCAGGGAAAGAAAGTACTGATTAAATGTGTGCCTTGAATACAATGAAAGTCACTTTGGATAAAAGTATCTGCCAAATGCATAAATGCAAATATAACAATGTAACCTGCAGAAGGAGGAATATTCCAGTAATATAAAAATATTTAATCACTAGAATTAATGAAAACTATTGATTCAATAACAGCTTTGATGTTTTATTTATTTGAAAAATACATTAATAGCACTGACTCAGAGGATTTGTTTGTTCGTGATTTGGACTGCACTGGTTGTGCTGTATGTTTTTGAGTCACTAAAAAGTATCGTTTATAGGAGTCATGTGTCCTTGAATTAGACTACATTGCACATGCAAGTACAACTCAGTGGAAATGCATGTTTTCTTGATATTGCTTCGCAATGCACAACCTTTTATGTCAACTCATTCATTTTGGACTACATATAACTTGTTTTCTTGAGGAGTGGTGATTTAGTAGTGGGGTGTATTATGCTCAGATGTAAATGATCAGTCTTGGGATTTAGGAGTCAATATTGAAATCATTCAAAACAATTAATCAGAATACTGATATTTTAACCTGGCCCTAAATTTGTCAGTCGAGTTAGTTCTGAAACTGTAACCTAACACATTTAGAAATATACCTATAGTCCACTTGTTTGTTTTTGTTTGTTTGTTTTTCTCTGCCATTGTGGGTGAAAATAGGTCAAGAAACTCAGATACCTTTCTTCTAGTGGTGTATCTCTCCTCTCTGCATTTACTGTTGAAAAACACTGTAATGGTGAACAGACTATGCAGGGAGCAATAGACTAAGCACAATTAGCCCTTCACATTCCAGCTGTTTCTATAAATACCCCTTTCGTGGTCTCCCCTCTCTCTGTCATTCTCATTAAAACAGTGGAAAATCAGTCTGCGTCTGCCGGGACTTTAAACTCCCGCTTCCCCTCGAGGAAATTAAGGCATGCAAAGGGCTCTCTCAATCTATATTAAAGGCTCTGGAGAGGTCTTAGTAGGTGCTTAATAGAGTCATTTATTTTAGTCTGGCTCAGGTGAAGTGACAGTCTTGATGGGTCAGAGAGTTGAACCAAGATACAAAGTTGATGAAGAGGATGGGGAAAAGCCGAAGGTGATACTCCTGACAGACTGTGAGATGATTTTGGCTTGTACACTTGCACAACGTGAGCATTTGGAAGTAGTGAGCTTCTGTAAGATGAAACGTGTGTGGCAATTTTATTTCAAAACATTTTGATTGTAGACATCCTGCTCAAATGGATTTCTGAGACAAGTTTTTCTATGTTTGTCATAGTGTGCAATCATTATTTATTTCCCCTGTTATAGTGGTAATGAAAAACCACCCCTGATGGAAACTTTCATCATGTATGACCTACAATATTTACCAAAGCATCAATAAACTGTAAGGTGCTGCTACAGCTGTTGTGTCCATCTCACGCACATTTACACAGATTTGAGGACAGAGCGCTTGTAAAACATGAAGATGATTAGTCAGTATTGTTTATTTTTATCATGAAATTGTCTGCAGTGAAAGTTTTGTTTTTATTTGCAACTAATGTGATTCAAAGTTATTAAAAAAAAGGATTGTTAATTGGATTATGGATTTGAAATTACTATTTCAGTCTTTGTACTTCCAAATTTCATGTGTTACAGGCTGTTTATTTGTAAAATATGCTAGCGATTTCTGAGTAAAAATTGTTTTTACACAATCTTGTAGTGTGTTAAGTCACAAATCTGAGATATAAAGTTGTCATTGTGATATATACAGTGGCAATTATGAGAGAAAAAAAAAACACAATATGTTCAGTTGATCAACTGTGGCACAAACAGGGTTCTTATTTGTGTATTATCAGTTTATATCATTACAGCTATAATAATAATAGTAGTAGTAGTAGACTTGATGCTTCACTATAAGATTCTCTGCATTCTTTATATTATTTAGTAATGGCCAGGACTGTGACAACAGTTGAAAGTGTTTCCCAGATGATGTAATTCTTTCAGATGATGACCTCTAAACAGCCTGTGGACCTTCATGCAAAGAAGGAATTCAAATGCCTTCATGTGTCTGGAGATGGATAATGTGGTTAATGGCACAGAAGGGCCCAATATGCATGTGAGCTTTGCCAGGTCTTGACGACATGTGCTGTATCCAGCTGCGCTTTCCAGCCGCTCTCTGTTTAAATACGTGAGATGCGTTGTTGCATTATTTCCAGCTTCAGCCTTGGCAGCCAACTGCACCTAAACGAGAGTGTCTAGCTGGCTGAGCTCAGTAGCAGAGCTTGCCCTCGAGTCATGGCATCCAGAGTTCAAAGCACTGCTGTCTGGAAATAGAGCCTCAATCACCTTGATTGGGGAGAAAATGACTTCTTGTCTATGGCATCTGCAGCTGTTGCAGATGGGAGATGGGTGTTCTTGAAAAGCGAATTCCAAGATGGCTGGATGAATTAACATGGTCATGTGGTATGGATCTTGGCCTGTCTTGGTAATGTGAGGACTGTTGAACATAAATAGCAGTAGAAAAATCAAATGACACGGTGGCAAATGCTTTCTAGTAGGAGAAGTCGTGACAAATCATATCATTTTAATCATGCATTGGGCTCAAAACATGTACAAGAGCTGTTGGCTTTCAGAAGACCCAAGTTCAAGTCTAATCCTCCTCCATGAACTAAAGCTGTTCGTGAGAGTCCAAGATGTTATTCCATGTCTTTCAGAAAGCAATTGAGATGCTAAAATATGTCATAATGTATAATAGGGGAGGAAAATATTATGAGGTCCTGAGGCAGGACTGAACGGATGTGGGCAGGTCTGTTTTAACTTGAGTACCTTGTGCCTTTTTCGCCATCCATGTTTTGGAGTTCCATCGAGGTGTTTTGTTGATGCTGCCGTCCCTTTTTTTTTTCTTTTTTTTTTTTTTTTTTTTTGAAGTTCACCAGAACTTGTGGTTCACCTATGACAGAAAACTGCTGTGGGTCCTTTCTGGAACTGGGTTAAAAGACTCGGCCAATGGGTCCTTGAGTTTCCACCGCATAACAACAATGTTTCAGTTCGTCTAATCGGGGGTATTTAGGATAAGTAAACTATTACTCTTTGGGATTTCTTCAGAAGACATGGCCCAGTCATGCCGGTCTTTTATTCAAAACATTTGTGTGTGGCTGGAAGTCAGGGGCGGGCAGCAGCCGGCGGAGTGAGTGGAAGGATGGAGGAAAGATCGGATAACCCTGGGAGAAAGTCTGAGACGCGCAGAGTGAGAGGTCTTGGCTGCCAGTGCCAAACCACACGCAGCTTGCGTGATTGTGGCTCTGCTGCCTGCACATGCTCCCCCTTTCCTCCCCCAAACTCCCAGAAGCACCTGCACGCACCGCCACCTGACCTCTGTGACCTTTGAACTTCTGAGAACTGTCTGAACAAGACAAAATGACAGATTGAGAGCAAAAAAAGAAAAGTGCAATAAACATCTTCAAGTGGTCTAAGTTTAGCTCTTACTTCACCCTCTCTTGTGCGCATTGCAGACGAGCTCCAGATTGAAATAATAAAAGCACAAACTGAGTCTCTGACCCGTGATCATCTGCGTCTCAACTGAATGCTTTTTGTGATATCTTACCACTATAATTCAGACATGTTTTTCCATTACAAATGCACTTTGTCGACAGGCTTTGGTCGGTTCACAATGCGTGTTGATTTACGAGGGTGCAACAAGCTGATAAATTCAATTCTTATCAGGTCGTAGTACTCATGTAATGGTCTCACTAAGGGGCCCTTAAGAAGTCTCACACATACACACACACTAAATATGTATAAAAGGAAGAAAGTTTGAGCAGGAGCCAAAAGTCAGATCTTGCCAGCAGCTTTTTAATGACACAGGTTTATAATGAAACACTCCTTTAGCTCGCTTCCCAAAGCAGTGACGCTATCCACTAGACACACACACTTATTAGAAATGCATGCTATTCATAACATGTGAGTCTATCACGAATGGAAAGAGGCATTTCAAGGGATAAAGAGAACTCGAGCATTATGAAACCCAGGTTTGTGAAAGAAAAAAAAATTATAACCTTCTTAAATATCCCATTTCTACTAAAGGCTGCCACCTTTGCCCAATTAAACATTGAGGCTGTTTCTTGGGTGTTTTGAGTCGACCTAAATGGGGTCGCTGTGATTTGTGGGGTTACAGTTATGGACATGTCCGTACTGCTTTGGCTCTGGCTGGCCTCCATGAAAAAGTCAGTGATGAAATAAAACTTCCTGTACAGAGCGCACAACCTCAACAAACACAAACCATTACTTAGAGTATGACAGTGACTATTATGCAGCCCTAGCTTGTTCTGCACTTCCTAAGATGCAAGGCATGCTGAACAATAGCACAAGCTCATAGAAAGAATAAAATACTGTGCATTAGATTTGTCTCTGATTTGTTCAGTTGCTTCACAAGTGCTTTGGATTATAGGGCTGGGAACGAGACACATTTTCCACTTTAATTTTCAACCACAAGCTTTCTATTCTCATTTTGAGTCAGTGTGATTTGTTTCTAAATCTGTTTTTCTTCTTCTTCATATTTAACAGATAATAATCAACACAATTGCGTTAAATAATCACAGAGAGAGTATGCAATTAAAAAGCATTTTATTATATAATTTATATATATACAATGAAATTACTCATTTGAATCTGTCTTTTAAATTAATCATTAAAAAAGACTTTTTGAGTCATTCTGACAAATCATTCATTGAATTAAAAAAGAAGAAGAAATATATATATATATATATATATATATATATATATATATATATATATATATATATATATATCTTCTTCTTTTTTTAATGTACTAAATGGTATGTATAAATATGTTAAAGGGGTCATATGATGTTGCTAAAAAGACCATTATTTTGTGTATTTTGCTATAATGAAATGTGTTTATGCGGTTTAAGGTTAAAAAAAACACATTATTTCCCACATACTGTACATTATTGTTTCTCCTTTATGCCCCGTCTTCTGAAACATTGATTTTCACAAGGCTCATCTCTCTGAAAAGCGAGGTGTGCTGTGATTGGCCAGCTATCCAGCTCGTTGTGATTGGCCGAATGCCTCAAGCGTGTGACGAAAATGTTATGCTTCTTAACATTTTGTGATGCCTTGTCTGGCCGAAGCGACGAGAAAAAAACATAAAACCCATTATGAACGTGATTTAAACATGATTTCTAGTCATGTCTTCTTTTAGAAGGCAAAAACAAAGTAGTTTCGCTTTCTCAACGAAACAGCGTCACACACTGAGTGTGCAGAGGCCGGAGGCCTAGAGTGAGCCACAGTCTAGAGTGAGCCGCGGCCGGCTTGAGTGAGCAGAGGCGGGCGGCTTGAGAACCGTGCGGCAGGCGGATTCTACGAAGGAGTGTAACTTGGTCTTGCAGCAACCACATGTGACGACCCCGGGCTGGACTCCACTTTGTCCACGGTTAATCCGATTCAGCGATCCTCAGTGCAAAGTGGATGTATTTCCTCAGCGACCAGCATGGATCAGCTCTAGGCATGACAAAGTGGATATTGTCCTCTTTTGGAAGGCCAAACAAAGGAGTTTTGCTTTCACAGTGAAACACACAGCGTCTATAAGACATGGCGCCGGCAGCAACAACAATACTACAATGAGAATAAAAGGTACGCCTTCTTTCTTTGCGTGAACATCTGGGCAGCGTTATGCAAATCTTCCCACATAGTGACGTAGAGATGTGGGGGCGTGTTAGAACGAGCCGTTTCAGGGGGGCGTGGACGAGTCTTAACTTTCATAAAGAATATCTTTGAGACTTTAGTCTTTGCAACTTCACAGATCTTCTTTATTCACCAAGAGCTTGTAACACTCCAAAGAGAAAGGAAAATTTGAAATCGCATCATATGACCCCTTACAATTAAATGTGCAGAGCTTATGCTTCCCATAGTGTCTCTTTTCTTAGCCACCCAGCCCACACGCATTTGGGCCCCAAAATATTCCCACGTGTGGCCAGCATGAGGTTGTCAGCTCTTGTTACCCCAATATCACCCAGCAGCTTTGAACAAGCAAAGCCCACCGGAGCAACAAGGTCACAGCCTATTGTGTCATTTCCGCTAGTGCCAATGCATAGAAAGTGGTCATTCAGGCCAGGCTCACCTGATTCAAGAACCTTGTAGCAGCAACAGTTGTTTAAGCAGGCACCAATTTATGGCCAATGGAAAATATAGAACCCTCAATTCTTCAAGGATCACTGGCACTTGGAGACCACAGCGAAACCGTAGCCAAAAACAGACAGCTTGTATTCAGAAAAAGACTGTGTGACGTAAAGAACGTACAAGAGAGTGATAAATGGTCAGAGGAAAGGAAGGGAAACATTTCCTTGTCCTCTCTTTCTCTGAATGAATGGAGTGCTGTTTAGTTGACTCCCAAAGCAGTAGTCATTATTTTGACAGAGACCCACCAACAGAAGGTTAAGTAATTACAGAGGCATCCTAGGCCACTTTCAGCTCTCAGATATTTCAGGCATTTCTTTCAGTAGTAACCAACCAGCCAAGAGTCTGGAGAGAATGGACAGTCAGTGTCAATAGACCTTTGACAGTTTTTTTATTATTACATCAGCATTACAACTCTTTGAAAATGAAATCATGACTTAATTGAAATGATGAATATGCATAAATACTACTACTACTACTAAAAAATTATATTAATAATAATAATTATTATTATTATAGTTTTGCCATGTTTCATTTTAAAAATATTAATTACCTCAATAACCTAAAATATACCATAAAAATCCATAAGCTGGTAAACAAAAATGTGTGTTTCTTCTTTTTTGGTTAATACTCTAAAGAAGTGTTCCAATTTGAAGCAATAGGCTATTAGATGCTTGGGAACTTCATTATTAATTGATACCTTCTTCATTTGTTAATGCCAATATGTAAGATACACCAACAGGTGCATAGTTCCAGTCAGCTTAAAAAATGCACAGCATCATTTTTGTTGTTCCAGTGCCACAGTTTTATCATTTTATTATGATAGTGCCGCCCTCTGGTGGTACACTCATGTGTTTACATGCTAATGCATACATATTGCTGCATGAGGTCAAAGCAAAGGTCAAAAACTGACATTACAGTTAAAGAAAAAATATTCTTTATTTGAAGAAAGCAAGTCTACATACATAGATTTGTGATGGAATTTCATGATCACTTAGATTCAGAGTGTTTTCACAAATGTTTTGTAACTGGTTAATGTACTATCAGGCATAGAGAAATATATAAATACATTTTTCTAAACTCTTACCTGATCAGTTTAGATCTGTCTAGTTGCAGTAATTGGAATTCTTGTTATATTGCAACCAAATCTAGATGGAAACAAATGGCAAAGCTCAGTCTATATCCAGCGGTATTAAAAGCAGTGGTTAAACATAGTAATGAGTGTATGTGGTATGTGTAGCAGTGGAAAAACGTGACTCACACTGTAAGGATGGTGGGGTTCAAGCAGGGGCGAACTGGATGAATGGGGTTCTTCTGAGGGAACTGGGTCAGGTCTCTGGGTGCAGGATGAGATGAACGATGGATAAAAGGGATACCGTTGGATATTAATTATGTTGGTTGCAATCAGAGTTCAAGACCTACAGGTTTAGCTTCTATCAGATACAGTAATGACTTTGACTTTGAGTTGTGTGACTTATTGGTGACATCGTGGTTTGGGATCCTATAAGGCATATAAATATGTGAGATATGACTGAGCATTATTGTTTATATGTCATGGTAGAATATCACAGATAGATACATGGATTTATTCAGTATGCAAATGTAAGGTAGGCATACAGTATATATTTAATCATGTGATTCACAGGGGTTGTACTCAGTGAACTTTCTTGTCAGAAAAAAAACTCTTCATTTACCTCTAGAGGGCCCCCTATTAACAAAAGTAGAATAGAATGGAATATTTAATACTTTTTCTTTATTTGAAATGTTTAATGCTAAATATTATATATTTGTTAAAGTATATCACTAAGTAAGAAAACAACAGCTCTTTGACACTTTATACTTTATCACTATATCATGTGAGAATGTTATTTTATTATTTTGTTATAAATTCAGTATGACAGTTGTGCTAAGACATAGTAAGAGCTGTAACATATCAGCAGTGTTAAATGACATGTGATGCGTTGCAGGTACATGAGAGAGATGATGCGGATGAATTGAGGATTTGTAAAACAGCATGATATATACAAACCAGTGCAGCACCTCCACAGCAGCATGACAAGTTATCAGATGCAGGTCTGGAGTGTACTGTACTGTACTGTGTACTGTGAACACTCATTATAAAGCTACTGGAGACCAGTCTTAAATTGGAATGATCATAATGCTGAATTTTACACCAGTCCTCTTAAGACAAATTTAACATGAAAAACAAATCATACCAACCAAATAAGTGCATGCATCGAACATTACTGCTTCAATATTTATTAATATTACAATGCATATTATTTCAGCTGTCAGGAATATGTGAATTTATACATGAAAATGTATTTCATTCACACAGAAGCTGCTATTGTAGTGGTGTCTATAATACTGTATATAATTTTAAACAAATAATTACAGGGGTAAGTAAAATTTAATTGAAATGTGTTTTGTATGTTGTCACAATGGAACCAATTATTAAAATGCCCATTACAGGTTTTTATATACTATGTAGTTTTATATATATATATATATATATATATATATATATATATACAGTATATATACAGTATATGTATGTATATACAGTATATGTATGTATATATATATATATATATATATATATATATATATATATATATATATATATATATATAAAGAAGTAATATTTTATTTTAGTATTCTTCGTTTATGTAAATGTTTTGCATTGTATTTTAAGAAAAGTTCTTGATGAATAGAGTAGAAGGGGAGGAGGCTGGTGATGGTTATAATCAGACCAGATGTTCAGCACCTCCACTATCTGTACCTGCATGAAAACCATCCAGACAGAAGATGCTTTTCTTTTCTCGTTGTGCTTGCGTATATTTATAGGAATTTGCGCAAAAACAAATTGACGATGTAGAAGTTCTTGAATCGTGTCCATATGGAGTCTAAGCAGCGTTGAAGCATTTTAGACGTTTCAGTGGTCAGAAAGATGAACGCATCTCAGCAGATCCACTTCTCCTCCAACTGGAAAGTTGAGTCGGTAATCATTTCTGTCATATTCTCGATTATTTTTTTGGTTGGTACCGTGGGGAACTGTCTTGTGCTCGCGGTTCTCATTCACAACGGCCAGATGAACACAAAGAGCACCAACCTGTTCATTCTGAACCTCGGGCTGGCGGACCTCTGCTTCATCGTCTTCTGCGTGCCTTTCCAGGCTACCATCTACACCATGGACGAATGGGTGTTTGGACAGTTTGTGTGCAAAGCTGTGCACTTTATCATCTACCTGACCATGTACGCGAGCATCTTTACGCTGGCAGCGGTGTCTCTGGACAGGTGCGTTTCTGGCGCGCACAGTCAGCGCGCGCTTTTCTTTCCAGTTCATTGTTGAAACGCTTAATTGCTCAGATATTATTAGCGACAATAATATGCAATAACTGTAAAGAAGGAAAATAATAGCAAATTCAAGAAACTTAGACAGAGAGTAGAGCAGAAAGAAACTTTAACTGCTACCATAGTGTCTTCGGCGGTGTGTCGGCTAATTCATATAATTTAAGTATTTTTCATTCTCTATTATTTTGGTATTGTTTTGTAATTATTAAAATGTATTATACAATTGCAGTTGTTTAATTTTGCATTTTATGGATTAATATGGGGTAAATTCGGAATAATTGGGACATTTTCCCCAGTAATCTCAATTTACCTTAATCACCCTAGCACTTTAGAAATTAAATTATGTTATAAAATATAATTACAGCAATCATAACATGAAGGATTTTTTTGAATGGATAAACTGCACCTTTTTAATTGCTAAAAATTGTTAGCAAAAAAAGCACATTTGAGAAGTGTCACAACAACGCTGATTGGCTGATAGCACCGAGAGAGAGAAAAAAAAAAAAATATATATATATATATATATATATATATATGTGTGTGTGTGTGTGTGTGTATGCACATTTAAGTGTGTGTGTGTGTGTGTGTGTGTTTGTGTGTGTGTGTGTGTGTACCAAAACCCTTTACTATAATTTAGTGCATTATATATATATATATATATATATATATTTATATATATATATATATATATATATATATATATATATATATAAATTAAACATTGCTTGCAAATTAACAAACACACACACAATTGGATGGCCTTCAATGAAGACCGATGATTTTAGAGCTATAGGTGTACAAGCAGGGGCTAATGTTAACCAGCCAAACCAAACCGTTTTATTCCACATAAAGAGAGAGTGAGAGAGAGATTTAAAGAATTACCATTAAGCATACTGTATTATATGTATGTATTTTGACAAATAAATGCCAGCTAAACCTCTTGGCAACCAAATAGCAATGCCCAGGCAACAAGGTGGTGAGTTTTGCATGAGAAGGCACCAAGCACATTTTCTTAAGAATGAAATGAAATGAGTTTCTTAGTGCCATAATAAGATGCTCAGGTTACTTTTTTAGATTACCATGGTTGCGTCCAAATTCACATACTGAGTAGGAAATTATTTAAAATAAGTAATTACTTATCGACCGTATAAAAAAATTTAAAAAGTATGTTCTATATAGTATGAATGCATGTATGTTCATGTTGTCATTGTCATGTGACTATGGCAACAGTTGCATCACTTTACTGCCATTCATAAATCCTCTTCTGTGGCCTGATGGGACAGGAAAGTGCCCATCAGATACACACTTCAGAATATCACCTGAATATCTTTGCCGTGAACCACATTTATCCTCGCAGAGCCAACCATGCTTAAAAAAAAACATATATATAGTTGGTTTAAGCTGGTGTTCATCTAAAGAGTGGTCAAAACCCCTCTAAAACCAGCCATACTAAACTAGCTATGACCATGCTGAAAAACCAGCTAAAACAAATGTTTGCAATTTCCCAACAGATATCTCGCCATTCGGTATCCTCTGCGCTCAAGAGAAACCAGAACTCCCCGTAATGCTCTGACGTCCATCAGCCTTGTTTGGGCTCTATCGCTGTTCTTCTCTAGCCCTTATCTCAGCTACTACCAGCAGATGGATCTAGACGGGACCACCGTTTGCATCCCAGCGTGGAACACCTATCATCGTCGAGCCATGGATGTCTGCACCTTCATATTCGGCTACCTGATCCCAGTTCTCATTCTCAGCATCACGTATGCCCGCACCATCCGCTACCTCTGGACCTCCGTGGACCCCATGCAGGACATGTCAGAGTCCCGCAAGGCCAAGCGCAAGGTGACCAAGATGATAATCATCGTGGCTGTGCTCTTCTGTTTATGTTGGCTGCCACATCACCTGGTTATCTTGTGCATGTGGTTCGGCCACTTCCCACTCAACCACACAACCTACGTCCTCCGCATTCTCTCTCACCTGGTGGCGTACACCAACTCCTGCCTGAACCCCATCGTCTACGCCCTGGTGTCTAAACATTTTCGAAAGGGCTTCAAGAAGGTGTTTGGCTGTGCATTTCGTAATCGGGTCATAAACCGGATCCACACTGTGCAACCGGCGCAGACGGTGAGCCTGATGGAAGCTGCCTCGTGCGAAGGATCCAATCATAACGACGGGTCAAACCGGGGTCGCCTCTGGAGCAAAAGCAAGATGATGACGAGCGCCTTCATGACATTTAATGTGACATAATCCACTTACACTCTCACCTACTGTCAAATCAGCGCTTACCAGAGTATAAAACTCTTCTGTTCCAGTGGCTTTTAACAGCATTTGAGCTGTGATTACATAACAAAAGTTATCATAGGCGCAGATTGTCAGGTAGAGAGGAAGCAGCGCTTTTTGTGGTCTTGGTGAGGACATTGACTGATGTTTAAAATGAAAATCTCTTGTGTCTGTGTTTTGTCAGTGTTGGCAGCTTTCGTCACTGTGCAGTGGTGGCTGTGTGCTTTCAGACTGTGAATCATGGTAGGGTTTTCCGGAGGTACGAACAGATTGAATTATCAGAGGACAGTGCCGGCATCAAGTTGTTTGGTTCAAACATTGACACGGTGAACATTTATAACAAATTTGATCATATTTGAACATATTTTTAGAATTTATGTTCTCAGCTCCTTTAAAAGGTTACTGACCCCAAACTTTGAATGCTAGTGTAGCAATTATATGACTGCATTTCTTATGTTTTTTGAATAAAGTAATAAATAGGGCAAACAGTGATAATTGATCGAAATAGCAAATTGCCTAAAACTGTTTGCTTCTGTTCAACAACTAAACAGAAATATAGTTGACTTCGCCTCACATCTGTCTGTACCACTACCTCTTCTGTGTCATATAGGTTTGTGTAATTTGTAAAGCATGTTATGAATTTTAAAGATAATGCTTTGAATGTCTATTATCAATGTATTGGCGGTGAGACCCCAATGTATTTTGACTTGGGTTGAGTCACAAATGCTTACAAAGAATTAACAATGAATCTACAAACATTTGTTCACAAGTAAATCCATAGTAAAAAAAATACAGGTTGGTCTTTGTGATGATTTCCAAGCAACATAATCTACAGAATCATCACTCAAGCTGTTATGATCCGCACAAGAACATCCACTTATCTTGGTCCTCCCAGGATCTGGCTTTACTGGGAATGTGCCAGTTAATTGGCTGGTTCTCGCTTGTAGCTGCTTTAGACTTAGCTGTTGCTTAGAGAGTTTGTGGGTAATATGTGTGTTCTGATTTGCTCCATCAGTGTAAAAAGCCCAGTGTTACAGCCTCATTTAACATCTGACATAAGTATTTATTGTACAATCACTATTTAACCAGTTTTGTGGTTAGTTTATACTTCCCATGATGCTTCTCATATGCAAAAAAAGAGTATGAGGGCATCTGTTTCTAAGGAGCGCTTCTCTGTAAAGCACAGCTGCTGCCATTCTGGCAAGTAGGTTGTTTTTTTTAGTAATATTACAAGAAGAAACAGGTCAGTGAATTTGAATATGTTAATTTCAGTGTCTTTCATGGGTGTCAAAAGTCTCTTCATGCACAATGTAATTGTGCAGGAGACTTTGGTGCCCATGAACCATATACTTATGGTCTTTCTCGAAGAGCCACTCTGCAGTCAAACTGATTGGCGTATGCAGAGAGGACAGCTGTGGAGTGGCAAAAGCAATTCTGGCTCTCTACTGATGATGATGATGATGCTCCTCATGATTATTCTTCCCATGTGTTCAGCTCTTCATCAGGAGCCAAACACTGATCTGAGCTTTTGACACAGATCAGACATGATAGTCATGGAAAATCAAGGCGGTCAGAAAAGGAATAAATAAAGAGAATGTGTCCTGAAAGAAATCTCTTCCTTTAGATGAGTTCGCCTAACCCAAAATAAAAATTATGTCATCATTTACTCACCTTTAAACTTCTCTTTACCGAATAATGAAAGTGGATGGTGATTTATACAGCTGAGCTGAATAAAAAATTATTTGTAGATTTCTGCGAGGAACGGACCAAAATCTTTCTGTTTTCCAGAGCTCTTAGATCTCATTTGCATGTGTGATGATGGTATAAACTGCAATGCACTGTGGTTGTATGGAAAACAGAAACTTGGAGAAAGGTATCTCCTGTAGTGGTCCACAAAATAAAAAAAATATGACATGGTGAGTAAATGAAGACAAAATGTTAATTCTGTCAAACTTCCTGTCTGCACTATTAATGGTAGAGACCACCAGTGAGAATATGTTGCTGGGAATAATCTGTAGTGAAGGAGGGGGTTGGGGGTTGAACAAATAGTACTGACTTTAGTTCATAAAAACGTTAATTTCCAATCTTTCCTCAACTGAGCTGTGATGTGGGATAAAACGAACATTATGACATGGATGACCCTGTAACATGTCATAACCTTTCCTGGATAATACATTTTTGCATGCCAGTTTCAACAATACAACAAAAGAGAATCACTGCAGTGTTATTTTGGTATTCTATAAATACTAAATTATATTAAAAACTATAAAAGATATATATATATATATATATATATATATATATATATATATATATATATATATATATATATAGTGGGTTTTTAAAGTAATTTTTCTATGTGCTTTTGACATTATTATTATTAGTTTTTTTTATCTTTATTTTTATTTTCATTTTTTTGTCATTTTAGTACTTCACATTTAACTATAAGTTTTGGTTTTCCATCTAATATTTAATTTTTTTCAGCTTTATTTCAACTAAAAGCAAAAAAATAAAAAATGCATGGACATTCAATGATTTAAGTCATTAGGCATCTTTACGCAGTCTAGTTAAAGCTGCTTTGTTCCTGCTCAAAATTCAATGTGCAGATGCAATGTTGCATAAAAGCCAGACTAAATTAAGACTGCTCTGACCCACCTCATACCCTAGTATTAAATATATAGAGTTGTAACTACAGTGTAAATGTATTTATGCCACCTCTAAGTAGCATTAAACAATCTGTGTAAAGACACTCAAATGCCACTTCAGAAGTGCTTATGTGTTACCTTTACAGTGTAAATTTGACAATAGTAAACAGAGAAATGCATTTAAAATCTCTCTTAAAAATCTGCGTGTGAAGTATTTCTTGCAGGTTTAATCCCTTTACTAGTTGTGTAATCTGCACAGTGGTGCATTCTGGCATTAAATTGGCATTTTCTAGCCTGTTCTTGTGTTTGATGTTCAGACTACCAACCCCCACACATTTTTAATGGCTCTCTGCTGCAAATACAATGTGATAGCCTAGTGTTACACAGTCAAGTCAAAGTTCACCAGTTAAGCTACTCCTCTGTCTTGCCTCTCAGGGCCATGCAATGACTTATCTGATGTCGATGAGGCAAGGTACTAGTTGTCTCTCTGTAAGGATGTCACATCTGCCCACCTCACACCTCAGTGTTTACAGATGAGGTGAACTTGTACTTTTTCCTACTGCCTCCTTCGTCTTATTGTGTCTCTTGGGGGAAAAGGAGAAAAAGAAGATCCAGCTTAAATGAAAGCTGTTGATTTTTGTCTAGATGGACCTTGTCAGCTTTGATTTGTTGCAGAACATTGTGAAAGTAAACAGTGTTCCCACTGATAGCATTGTACTGGAAAGCTTGTTATTGCAGTGCTTTACTGATCTATATTCTGGGTTTGTACTAAACTGCTAACCCTGACATTAATATAGCCAGAACAACTTGACATACTCCATTACAGTGTCATCATTGCTGAAAACATAATAAATCAGCATTCATCTAACCAGAATGCAGTTTTCTTGAAGGGAAGCACTGCTGAAGTCTAGATCCTGCTGCATCCTTCGTAAACTCCATCATTTCAGACATCACACTGGGATGTAACAGGTAGGGGCTGTCCTTTACCTCATGTTTCCAATCAGTTCTAATGGAAGAACTTGTGAGTTAAAGCATGCTTTGAGAATTGAACAGAGATGTTGCCTCCCAGCAGACTTGTGCCTCCAGTGAAATATATACAATTAGGATCTAGGACTTTCCTAACAACAAGAAAAGTACATTTTAACTGCTGTTAATCAAAAGCCCAACACTGCAGGAATTTGTCAGTGTTTTTTTGTGCTGAATTAAAAGAAAAAAGAAATAACATGGATTTTTAGAATTGTTCACAAGGGTTCAAGTATGATACAGAAATATTCAAGGAATAATTTACCCAGTGATTTGCTGAAAATGTACTCACCTTTAATGCTCCACATGACTCCAGTTCATCAGTTAACGTCTAGTGAAGTGAAAAGCTGCATGCTTGTAAGGCATTTAAAATAATTGCTTTAAAATATGAGTCCTATATATCCATAATATTGCATTCTCCATTGAAGAATTCTCCTTGTCTTAATCAGGAGAGAAATATGCACAGATCAAAAACCATTTACAAGTAAAAACAGTTCTAACTGAATATATCTATCAAATTTAGTTTTGAGAGGACAACATGGCATGGAGTTTTTCACCGGAGGAAGTGTTATTATGGATTATGGACTCATATTTTTGCCAGGAATGACGATTTAAATTTAAAATGCCTTAATGATGGATTTGTTTATTACAAACATGCAGCTTTTCACTTCACAAGATGTTAACTCATGGACTGGAGTCATGTGAATTACTTGTGGATTATTGCGATGTTTGAACTCTTATCCTTACGGCACCCATTCAATGCAGAGGATCCATTGGTGAGCAAGTGATGGAATGCTTAATGTTTCCAAATCTGTTCTGATGATGAAACAAACTCATCTACATCTTGGATGGCCTGATGGTGAGTACATTTTCAGCAAAATTGCATTTTTGGATGAACTGTTCCTTTAACTCAGATTCACAGATTGACAAATTCTGAATGTTTAAAATATAATCAATGCATGTGCTGGTACTAGCTGCGTGATTTTTCTGCACCAGCAACATACAATTATCACCAAGGTAAGACGTGGGCTTTAAATTTATTGAGTAAATGGTATTCTCATTTGAAATGGTAATTCAAAAAGTACTTTTCACAACCAGTGGCTTCTATGGGCTGATGAATTTTAATTCCCTCGTGCTCTGACTCAATAAGAAATGCAGTCTTCTGTAAATGTGCTGATGCACACTGACACCATCATTTCACTGAAAGCTCTCAACAAAACAGAACACTTCACCATTCAATTCATCTCTGCTCTGTTGTCTCCTTCAACATCTGAGGAAAACTGACCATTTATTATGCATTGTGCTAAATGGTCAATTTCCCGCAGACATAGCTACATAAACAATGGTAAATATAATTTGAGAACAGAATGTTTTATTGTGCATCATTTCCAAACAAGAAAATAATATGGACACAGTGAAGCTTGACATTTTATTTATTTATTCAAGTCTAAAACGTAAACTTTCTTAATACACTCAATACATCATGAAAAATAATATATATAGCCTACACTAGTGGATATTATAAGTTAAAAAAAAAGGAAAAGAAAAGAAAAATCTGCTTTATTTATGTATAGGCTACTACATCTTTGTTGATGTTATTTCTTTCATTGTATATTTTTATATGTGGTGAAACCATTCAAAACAAATTCTTCCACAGTTTTAATAATGGTTTGGAGCCTTCTGAGAGCGTCTATACAGTAGCCTATCTGTGGAGTTTAATTAATAGAGAGGGCGCTACTATAATCTTCTTCATAATCATATTTTAAAGCGGCGGTATAGACTGTCTAATGTACATTTATGATAGGTGTCACCACTGAATGTGCTTCACATTTCACTCATGAATCAACCTTGGGAAAACAAACCTTTGATGACAGGTTACTGTCTGTATTATTATTTGCTTTCAGTGTAACTGGATGGATGTCGCGGAATATGCGCGTTCACAATAATGCCTGCAAAAGACCCGCTTATCGAAACACTTAAAGGTAACTTACTTTTTTCATATCCTATATGTTATTATACACTTAAGGTTGTACCTGAGCTTCGCTGGTTTTACTGATCAGTTATCATTCTGGTGATGCAGCTGAATATGACAGCTGTCATTAGAATTTTGTCATAATTTACTCATGTTGTTCCAACCACATATTGTTTTCTTTGGGAGACAAAAAAAGGATGTTAGGTACAATATTCGAGCTGCTGTTTTCCACAAAGTAGATGATAAAATAAACTGCACAGCTCCTGAAATGACAAAAAAGCACTATTAAAGTACCATTAAAATTTCATTTCATGAATTTTCACATTCAGTTTGGCCCAAAACCAGCCTCTCATCAGGACAGAACCGGACATCTTCTGAAGTGTGCATCATGTGTTTTAGAACATTATATATATATATATAATATATATAATTTTATATTGTTATACATGAAACACTTTTTTTTTACAAGATTTTATGCTTTTATTTTTTTCATACAATACAGAAATATTATAAAACACTTTAAACAATCAAGAAATGTAAATCACCATTACATTTTATGCACACACTGGAGTCCAAAAATGTAATTTTGTTTATGTATTTTTGTTCGTTATCTCTGACTTCACTCTTCTATGCCCTAGCAAGGTCCGTTTAGTGAACGAGTCGTTATTTTAAATCGATTCTTTTCAATGAATCAGTTCACAGAACAAATCTGAAGCATTCGTATGCTCGCACTGAACTGAATCGAACTGTTCGAAAGACCGATTCGCGCACTACTACGACGTCATCACAATGGCCCGGAATTTCCTCCTCGCCAGATCTGGCGCATGCGCACATCGAAAAAGAGTGTGGACTTCGCAGCTCTCCCAATATTAAATTGTTTGATGGCCATAAATTAATATATCATGTCGAAAGCACCATCTCAGGCCGGTTCTTCGGGTGCCGCGGCCAACCTGGGACCCTCATCGTCCTCCTCCTGCTCCTCACCCTCGGCAGGCGGCACGACGTCCCCAGCTAACGTGCTTCACGCACAGCCCGAGAAACCCCAGCACTACACGTATGTAACGAAACACCTTTCCACCCACCTGAGCACTAGTGCAGATCACGCATTTTCATGCATCAGCAGTTTTACACGCCTCTGATTGGTTTTTGCGGCTGTGATGTGCTGGATCAAGAGCTGTGTTTTATAGAGGCCTAGTAGTGCGATCGTTTGCATGCATTTCATTAAGCTGATGTTTTGAAGAATCCACTTGAGCATCCTGACAAAAGCTCCGGCGATTTGTAAACACACTAAAGAAGGCGAGCCATACGGTGCTTATGCAATCATGGTGAAAGTTTAATTAATTCTTTTGATCTCAGATCACTGATGAAGCAGTCGTTTTGTCCAGTCGTTCATAACTATATAAGAATTAAATATTTTATAGTAATTCGTTCCATAAACAACGTATTTAGTTTATATATTTAAATATTTTAGAACTGTACATGTGTATACAGAATACAACATTTATATTCATCACTGCAAACCAAAGTTGCTCAAACTTTTACTAAAAAGGGCCAAAAATCTAACTTTATTGAGGGCCTTACTTTATTGCATTACTGTATATCCATCTATATTATATTCAAAATTACTTTTGTAAATTCATTTTATATTCTCTGTTTTCTAATGCATCATGGCCGTAACAACAATTGACACTGAAAATACTTTGAATTGTGATTGATCAATATGTGCATTTTTGTATTAGCATGTTCTAAGTGAAAAAAAATTTCTACACCAATATCCCTTCATTGTACTTTTCTATGACATTTTAAGATTTTTTTTTTTTATATTTCCATGTTTTCTATGATTATTTGAATGACTCCTGAAGCAGGCCATATCATTGGCAGATTGTAATAGTGTTTATTTGTAGTTTACGGCTCTGAAAAATCTCCTTTTCCAACCTGCTAATGGTTAATAGCCACATCCACCTCCAGACATATTGTCATGTAGCATCTCTATATCTGTGTTCAGGTATCTGAAAGAGTTCAGGACGGAGCAGTGTCCCCTGTTCGTGCAGCACAAGTGCACTCAGCACCGCCCCTTCACCTGCTTCCACTGGCACTTCCTGAACCAGAGACGACGGAGGCCGATTCGCAGACGAGATGGAACGTTTAATTACAGCCCTGATGTGTACTGTGTTAAATACGACGAGGGCTCGGGGACATGTCCCGACGGAGATGAGTAAGAACCAGCAGAAATTCTGTTTTTAAGTCACACTGTCTGAATTTATGCTAATGTCTCTCTGTATTTATGTACCGCCAGGTGTCCATTTCTGCACCGGACAGCTGGAGACACAGAGAGGCGGTATCACCTGCGGTACTATAAGACAGGTTCCTGTATCCACGAGACTGATGGGAAGGGCCACTGCAGTAAGAACGGCCCTCACTGTGCCTTTGCTCATGGCTCCCATGACCTCCGTAGCCCTGTCTATGACATCAGGTAGGCAGTTGACTTTTAAAGTAATAATCATTTATATCATTTATTCACCATGTCATTCCAAACATATTCCTTTACTTTGTTTTGGGACACTAAAGAGTCATTTTTAATTGAAGTCATGAATTAAATTGCATCCACATTTATTATTATGATACATTAGCTTTTAGTTTAGTCGATAAGATTTTTTTTGAAAGGATCTTTTATGCTCACCAAGGCAGCAAATTTTTGTTTAAAAGTACAGTAAAACAGACATATGTGATGTATTATAACAGTTAAAAATAACTGTTTTCTTTTTTGAATATATTTTTAAATGTAATGTTGTTTTGTGATGCTAAAGCTGAATTTTCAGCATCATTACTCGAGTCTTCAGTGTCACGTGATCCTTCAGAAATCAGTTTAATATGCTGATGCTCGAGAAACATTTCTGATTATTATCAATGTTGAAAACAGTTGAGCTGATTTATATTTTTCTGAAAACTGTGATATATATTTATTTCAGGATTCTCTGATAAACATGTCTGTTTTTGATCAATTTAATGCATCCTTGCTGAATAAACATATTCATTTATTTTAAAAAAATCATACCCTAAACTTTTGAACGGTAGCGTAAATTTTTCCTTGGTTTGATGTATGTATTTTGAATTTCTTGTGCAGAGAGGTTCAGGTGTTAGAAGCCCAAGCTGCTACTGGATTGGTTGAGGGGACATCTGGAGAAGGGCATTCAGGAGTTGTGGCCAGCACTGCACTCATAGAAAAGATCCTGAGTGAAGATCCACGCTGGCAAGGTGAAATCTGCCTCTCCACACGACATCAAAATGAACCTAAATGTCACAATACATTTATATGTCATTCTTCATGCTGTTCTTTGCTCATATCTCCTCATGCAGACAGTAGCTTCGTGCTCTCCCATTACAAGACCGAGCTTTGCAAAAAACCTCCGCGGCTGTGTCGTCAGGGCTACGCGTGTCCCTACTATCACAACAGCAAAGACCGCAGACGGAGCCCTCACAAACACAAATACAGGTCTGAACAACTAATACTTCATTTGATAAAAAAAGGTTTTTACTCACTTTCATTTTATTCCAAACCAGTATGCTGTTATTTTCAGTAGAACACAAACTGATAGATCTTAATCTCATGAACAGCAGTTCATGTCATAGTGACCAAAAAAGATAGAAACAAATTGCACACTATATTCCACATGCATTTTGTGGGAAAAAAAGAAATAAGTTGAATCTGTTTTATCCAATGCCAAACTCTCATTCACAATCAAATTATGCTTTTGCGATGTTTTTTCCCCCGCTTAGATCTTTCCCTCTTAGTTTTTTCCCCACTAGGTAATATTTCTATAATTTTTGCATGTTTATGATTCTCTGGTGTCAATTAGTTATCACATGACTTGCAGGTACATAATTCACCAATTTCATTTTTGTCAGTGTATTTTATTTTGATTTATTTATTGATTTTATTATTTGATGGTTTTATTATTTAGTAAATTATTATCTTTTTATGAACTCACAAATCCCCTGCAGTTTTTTTCTTCTTTAACAAGTAATGACAAATCAGACTGCTGTGTGTTCAAACTTCTATTTGAATTCAGTTTATATCCTGCTATGTAGGAAGGTGACAGACATTTTCAATCGTGATACATTTTAATGGTGCTGTTCTTTTGTTCCTGAAGGCCCTGCCATGTCCCTCAGTGAAGCACAGTGATGAGTGGGGGGACCCTAGTAAATGTGAAAGCGGAGAAAGCTGCCAGTACTGCCACACACGGACAGAACAGCAGTTCCACCCGGAGGTATATCACACTCAATCTAACGCGGCTGGACTCTGTTTAACATCACCATTTCCTGTAAGAACAAGGGCATCCATGTTCTTGCATGGTACTTATGGATGTAATGTAATAAAGCAGTGACTATTTGATTATGCTGTGCTTGTGATGCTCATTAGAGATGCTATTTTGTTTGGCCTTTTGGCGTAATAGGCTCTTTTTTAAGGTTATTGATTAGTGGTGTTGATATTAGTCATACCTGTGTTATTACTGTGACAATATAAAATTTTAGTCTGACAAAGGATAAAATGTGTGGAAAAAAGCAAGAACCTGAGCCATATACAGGGTTTACAAATGTATAGTTTGTGTAAAGTAAAAAAAAATATATAATAATTAATATTTACTGTAATATAGATAAATGTAAGCTTTAGGAGCATCCCACTCTATTTAATCAATTTATTTATTTTTTAATTAATATTTTTAAGAACAAATTTTATCCAATAAAATATTTTAGAGCTTGGCATAATATAAAAATGTATATTCTTTATAAAAATGCCCATGACATTTTAAGCTTTTATTAAATTACATTATTTTTCAGGTCTAGAAATCACACTTTTAAACAAAATGTATATAAACACCTTGATTTTGTAGTCATTTTAACATATTTAAAGCTGGTTTCTTCCTAATTTAAATATTTGAAAGTTATTTTTAGGCCCTCTTGGAAGCGTAGCAACATCCTGATATTCTTTGGGGCTTCTGAAAAATCAAGCACAGATTTTTTTTTCTCCACAGATCTACAAATCCACAAAATGCAATGACATTCAGCAGAGTGGCAACTGTCCCAGAGGGCCGTTCTGTGCGTTTGCTCATTTAGAAAGTAAGCTTATATTTTATAAAGTTATCATGTGATTATACACTCTTTTATTTGATGTTTAAGACAGTAACTTATCCAATAGATACCGATTTATTGTAAATGTGAATTTGAGTTTTTTCTTTTTCTTGTATTGTACTGTATATTATGCTTGTGTGTCATTTCTGTTTTGTTTCACAGAAGTGACTGTCAGTGATGAGCAGCTGGCCGCACAATGCAGTTCACCTCCGCTAGAAACTTCCTTCTCTGCTCCCTTAGAAGACTTCAGCCAGAGTGGGCGGAGTGCCAGCACAGAGGAAGGACTGCTGGGAAGGGTTCTGTTTGAGGAGTCCTTCAGTCTTGATGCCAGTCCAGGAGGAGAGGGGGGTTATGGGAAAGCCCCTGGGTTTGAGAGGGAAGACCAGGTATAACAATAACAGTTTATTAATTCTTGTATTTAAAGGCGTCGGTTTTTGAGATAAACACAGGGTTGCCTTTGTCATACAAAACCTAGGAATTTTAAAGTTATGACTCCAGACTGGGAAAAGTTATAAAAATTACACAAAGTTACATGTTTGCTCTGCTCTAAAATAGTAAATTGGCTAGAAATACATTGCAATACACTACGAAAGTTTGGGGTCAGTAAGTTTTTTTTTTTTTTCCCTTATCAAATCTGCATTTATTTGATCAAAAATACAGTAAAAATGCTAATATTGTGGAATATATTATAAAATATCATTTATTTCTGTGATGGCAAAGCTAAATTACTCCAGTGTATAGTGACTTCATAAATCATGCTAATATGCTGATTTTGATTTTGTGCTCAATTAACATTTCTTATTATTATCAGTGTTGAAAACAATGTGGAAACTGTAGTACATTCTTCAGGTTTTTTGATGAATGGAAAGTTCAAAAGAACAGTGTTTATTTAAATGAGAAATCTTTATATTATAATGTCTTTTCTGTCACTTTTGATCAATTAAATGCATCCTTGCTAAATAAAAGTATTTAATTCTTTCAAAAAAAATAAAAATAAATAAAAAATCTTACTGAATGGTACTTTTGGACATACTTTTGAATGGTAATGTAGTTTTTTGTAATGTAAAATTGTCTTTTTGGTGACATTTCAATAAATTCTGCAAATTGATACCTGGCATACAAATTGAAATAAGGAAAAACAAATCTTTCAGCATAACTTTAATATCTTTTATACAGGCGAAACATAAAAGTTTTTTAATGGAACAGCGCAGCAGAGACATTTCATCCATGCACAGCAAACAGGTACTGAACACCTACTGATTCAAAACAGACGTTAATGAAAATTACAAATAGGCCAAGCACCTTTTGCAGTATTCCATGTTGTGTGTTTTCAGGACTTGTTGGTGTTTCTGCCTGTCGGCAGTCCTCTCAGTATGTCCTCCAGCATACCTTCCAGTCTGGCAGCCACCCCACCCAGCCCTGCACCCCCCGGCCCGTCTTCAGGCATGAACGCCAACGCTCTTCCCTTCTACCCTACAAGTGACACGGTGGAGTCTGTAGTGGGTGAGTGTGTGAGAGATAGTTCATCCCATAAAAATAACATTTTTTATTTTATTTTATTTCATTTTTTATTTCATTTTTTTTTTACTTTATATATGTTATTATTAAATATTAAATATGATTATTTCCTCATCTTCTTGTCATTCCAAATTTGTTTCATTTTCTTCTATGGAACACAAAATGTTCTAAGAATTGGTGTTGTTTTATTAATTTTTGTTTATAATTATGTGCAAAAAATGTACATAATTGAGCTTTACTCTTGAGTAGACTGACGTATACATCTGTTTCTCCTTTTGACTAGAGTCTGCATTGGATGATTTAGACCTGAATGACTTTGGAGTCTCGGCTCTTGAGAAAAGTCTGGAGAGTTCAGCTCTACCCAGCATGGGCCTCATGTTGGGTTGGTGATGAGTCTTATCATTGCTCTGATTCTATATTAATGTTTATTTATTTATTTATTTTTCATATAATGCATGTTTCCTATTATGCTTTATATATACTGTGTTTTGTTGTACAGCACTTTGGCGCAACTCTGTTTCTTTTAAATGTGCTATAGAAATAAATTTGGACTTGGCTTGACTTATCAAAAAAGATGATAGCGTTGCTGCTGTAAGCCGTAGTGTCACTTCAAAAAATCAGCATTGACATCCATCTTAAGTTCTGTTTTTGTAATAATTTTTCCTTAGGAGGCAGTCAGTTACAGAGTTCAGCACCTGTCAACATCCCTGGCTCCCTCAGTAGCCCCTCCCCTTTCAGATCACCCTCACCTTCTCCACCAATCAGAGCTCACCACTCTCCATTCCTCTCTGCACAGTTGCCACAACCCAGCCAATCAGAGAGCAGTTTTTTGGGGACCTCCCATGGTTCTTTAGGTTTGTGTTATTTTTATTTATTTTAATGTCAGCTGTATATTTTTTTCCCCATATTACACTCTGTTAAGCAGTCTCTGCTTTTCTCATTCTTGGGATAAGAATGAGTTTACAGCTCCTGTGACATGTCTAGGTCGACATTCTTGTTTACAAGCGCAGTAAGAGTACAGTATATAGTAGTCACATGTACATTAAATGTAAATACCAGTTGTCTTTTCAATACAAAGCAGTGTTCTTTTGCTGTAATGAACTGGATAGATTGTGTGGCGGATGCAATCAAACATGATAGCTTTGTTTTGTTTTTGTAGGTTTAAATGGCATGAGCAGCAGTATTTGGGAACATTTTCCAACAGGCCAAATTTCGCCAGGTACCCCTCCTGCCCTGCTTTCCACAGGGAGCATGTATGAGGCATCACGTCTCAAACAGGAAGTGGAGGAGGCACACAGGGTGCTGAAACATTGGGACCACAGCTGGAGACAGATGGCTCAGGTCAGACTCCATGTTTGTGTGTACTTAAAGGACCATATTTCACACCTTTATGATGTTTTATTTTTTTCCCACTAATGTTAGACAAGGTTCTTGTGCCATGACCTTCTCATTTTCCACCCTTTTCTCATTCAGAGAATTAATCACAGTGATATTGGTTCTATATCTTTAAGACTTCCACATGAAAATATAATTTGCTATCCTGTTTGTATGTAAAAAAATACCAACATATTCCAGGCTGTTGTTCATCAGGATTTTAGATAATAATTAAGTGCTGGGCAGTCATATGTAATACATTCATGGTTGTGATGACAAGATTTCTTGCGTATTTATGTCTTGCATAACAACCTGCGTATTTATATTTCTAAATAATACAAAATACATATTAATAATAATATGTGTATATATTATTTTATGCATGTTATTATATGTATTGTTTATTATGTATTTATATATTTTTTGTATGTATATATATATATAAATATATATATATATATATATATATATATAGGAACAAAATGCAAAATAACATTAAATGTATATATTGTATAATGTTTACATTTCAAGTAACTATTAAGTAATTATTTACAGTTTAAATAAATCTACAAATTATGTTATATTTGCATTTCCTTAGGACAGAATCCATGCATAACATAAGATTAGATTAGATAGATTAGATTCAACTTTATTGTCACTGTGCAGAGTACAAGTACAGAGCCAGTGAAATGCAGTTAGCATCTAACCAGAAGTGCAAATAACAGCGTATATAAAATAAATATAGAATATGTGTATATACATTAAACTTTATGACATACAGTGCAAGTTATGAGGTAGGAGGGCAGAGACCAGCTCAGTGTAAATGACTCTACATATAACATGGTGCAAAGAAAGTATAAACAGAAGATGCATTGTACAGTGAGTATAAAAAGAAGGTGCATTATACGGTGAGGTATGTAAATAGCATAAGTTTATTTAGCCAAGGACCATAACCGTGCAAATGGCATCCGGAGGAAATGTGCAAAAAAATCAGAAATGTGCAAAACAGAGGGAATAATAAGAACATTCTAAGTAAATAATTAAAAAAGGTTATTGTTCAGGTCACTTTTTGTTTTTATTATTTTATTTATTTATTTTTTTATAAAGCGTAAGGTGGTCCATATAGTGTCACAGCGCCTTTGAGTTACCACTCATTTCAGTTGAATTATTTGTTGATAGTATGGTATAGTATGGTTAGTGTTTTGACTATGTTTTCTGTTACCTGCTACAGTCATTGGCGGTCTTAAAAGCAGACGCAGAGGAAGCTCATCTCTTGGCACGACAGCTGGGTATGGAGGCGGAGCGAGCGCGGCAGGCTGAAGTGGAGGCACAACAGCAAGCTGCTCTCCTGGAGGAGGCCCTAGAGAGCCTACGGCATGCAGAGAACCCACATCTCCAGCTTCACCAGCTACAGTTACTGCACAGACTTCCACTGAGCTCCATCTGCAGCCTGCAGGCACAGATCTGCTCCTGCTTACGCACTGTAGAACAGGTAATACACACACCTGCTTCCTGACAAATGATGAGTGTTATTTCATCCAAAAATCAAATGAAGAAAAGTAAGAATCAATATTTTGCATAAAGAGATTGAAGCTTTTATGCTAATTATTGATATTATTTAATATAAAAGTATTATTGTAATATATTACATGGTAAAACTTTACAACAATGTCCTATTAACTAATGTTAACTAATGCAACCTTATTGTAAGTGATACCCACTATATTACAATTTATATATATTATATTAATATTTTAAGTTAATTTTACTTGCAATTGTGCTTTAAAATATTTTTAATTAAATTAAAACAAAAAATATTTATTATGATAGTGGGGTGGGGTGAGGGTGGGGGGGTCAAATTAGGATTCGTTTGTTAATGAGAAATGTCATTTCTTTATTTTTCTTTTGATTCTGGTAATATATAACCTAGGCATTGCTTTATATTATATTATAGAAGAACACATTATGCTATTTTTAATTTTAGGCTGATTTAAATTTACAAATGTATACTTTTTTTTTTTTTATCCGAACAACAAATATTGCCATGATATTTACTTGATATTGTGCTTTAAAATTTTAATTCATTTTTTAAATTATAATTTTTAATGAAAGAGGGGAAATGTGTTTCATTGTTATGAAAATAATGTCACCTTGTAAAAACGCTAAATTTTCTAAAAATAGGATTAATTTGCTAATGAAAAATGTAATTTCTTTCTTATTTTTCTTTCGATTCAGGTAAAATACAACCTAGACATTTCTTTAACGTTCACCTAATAATTTGAAGTACCAATGAAGCCCAGTTAGATTAATAACAAGACATGTTGGATTGCATTGAATCTCTCTTCTCTTTTCCCTCAGGCTGTGTTCAGGAACCAGAGATTATATTGTGTATCTTGCGATGAGATGGGATCAGTGACGTTGCCATGCCAACATGGCCTGCACTGCGAACGATGTGCAGCCTCGACAGAATGCCCGCTGTGCACTGAACACCAGCAGAGCATGAACATCCCACAGTCATCATCATAATCATAATCTGCTATAATCCACACACTAGACATAAACCCTGACCCCTCACAGGATCTCATTCACATTTCACTCAAATTCTCATTACAACTATGGCTAAATGTATCCTATAAAGCCCAAAGCCTTATCTTAGCTAAAAGCTGAGACTTAATTGATAAATGTGATCTAATTTGATTCATATTGACCATATCAATAAGACATGCTATGCCATATTCTTTACGTTAGCACACAGTCAGTGGGACCATTTTATTTTCAAAAAGAAAGAAAATGACTAGAGAAACTGACACACTTTACCAGTTTGTGATATTTTCATGTTTATTGTGAGGGCAAAATATCACGGATACAGTATAATAACATGCTTATGTCTCATTGTAATCATAATTTTCCATGTCTTTTTAATGGGAACAGAGCAAACATACCTTGTATTAGTATTCAGACCTGGTCAAGCACTAATAATAATGCTTACATGACAACACATTTAGAGATTTTAAGGAAATATTTAAGTGAAGATCATGATACCAAATTGCCATATTCCCTATATGCTTTATATAGAATCATAACACATACACATATATAGTAAGACAATCCTGTTCTTTTTTAAAAACACGTTTAAATTGAAATGTGGAATGTCCTTCCACAACATTCTGAAATGTTTACAGTAGAAATGCAGTTTGTGCATCTTCAGTGCAGCTGAAATTATTAAAAAAAAAAGTTTTTTCCCAGACATGGGGAGATTTAATAATTAATACAGATTAGTATAGTTAGTAGCTATATAGGAAATTTACAATTACATTTATAGGATTTTTTAAGGAGAAATTCCAGGGAACTGCTACAGCAAGATGGAAGATTTATACGGTTTTGCAGCTTTTCATTCTCAGGTTTTTTTTTAGTTTTTTTTGTTTTTAAAGAGTCATGGTAATCTGGAGTGCAAGAGCAAGGCGGCAAACACTCTTTATGCAATTCTTATAATGTGCATATTTTATTTAATGCATTTATTGAATAATTTGCCTGTTTACTAAACCATCAGCACGTTCCCAACTGCAGCTTTCCGTTCATGTAGAGGTGTTTTATGCGAACACATGTCCAACAGTGGAGAAGCAGATAATTCATGTGCACTGATTACCAAACATGATTGCAGTCATAAGCTACGGCTGTCAGGAGAGGGCTTGACTTCAGTGTGTTTCAATTTATTTGGATGATTTCATTTGAATTCAGTTTGAAGGCACAGTTATTTGGGATGCTCAGCTGATGACTTCCTTTGAAACAGAGCTTCACTGTGAATTCAGCAATCACCTGCTCAGTTTTGTTCATATACAGTGTTTCAGTCTGAATTTTTTTGTAAAAGACAATAAACAAATGTATATTTTTGGATGAAAATGCTGTGTGTTTATTTTTAATATCAAATAATATCATCATTACAATAATTAAAAGACTCTACATTAAATAATATTTTTATAACAAATAATAGACAGAAAAGGGGAAAAAATAATGTTAATTTGGTTTTAATGTTTTTGTTCATCTTTTTGTGCACTTAGGTTTCTTGAGACTTCTTTTCTCTTTGTCTGCGTAATTTAACGAAGGCTTGAGCTTCTCTCTCGCCTTTCCTGGCCTCAAGTAACTTCAAGGTATTTTCACCTACAAAAAAAGAGAGGGACAAGATAGCATGAGGTCATATTGAACATATGACATGTAAAATACTTGATATATATATATAGAGAGAGAGAGAGAGACGCTACTGTTAAAAGTTGTTAAAGAAGCTATGCTGACCAAGGGTGTGTTTATTGATCAAAAAAAAAAAAAAGTAACCATTTTCTAATTCGAATATATTTTAAAATATATAATATTTTAATTTCTGTGATGCAAAGCTGAATTTGCATCCATTTCTTCAGTCTTCAGTGTCACATGATCCTTCAGAAATCATTCTGATTTGATGATTTGGTGCTCAAGAAATATTATTATAATCAATGTTGAAAACAGTTTTGCTTTTTCCTTTTTTTTTTTTTTTTTGAAGAAGAATAGAAAGTTCACAAGATCAGCAATATATATATATTATGAAACAGATCTGTTTGTAACATTATAATGACTATTAAAACATTAGCAATTTAATGCATACTTGCTAAACAAAATAATCTGAAAAAAGTGTTGATTTTGTAATTTATTCTCCTGTCATTCCAACTTATTATTTTCTTTAGTGACACATGATCTAAATGTACAGATCAGTTTCTTAATGTACTAAATGTTGTGCATATAACAGGAAGTGACATACTGTTGGGTTTGGGGTGCATCAAAGGTAAGCGGATCTGTGCAGGTGTGGGATTTTGCTGTCCACCTCCGACTCCTGGCACCGCTTTAAGAGAGAGGAACGCCTCTCCTTCGAAGTCATGACTCCAGGTGTCATGGTCCAGCACTGTCACCAGCAGACATGTTCCTGGAGACTGGCACTGCTCTAATGTAATCATACTGTGCCCCCCAGAGGACAGAAACCGCATTACAACCATAAAACAACAACAATCTAAAACCAGCCATCTTTAATCAGATTAACAGTTTGTGTTTGCTCGCTCTCTCTCTCTCTGTCTTTCTCTGTCACCCTCTGCTAGTGCTGTTTGGGATGTACAACATGCTTATAGGCTAGCTTTCAGAGAAAAGGGAGCTTTAGTTGACTTTGGATTCTAAAAGTGAACTGAAATGGTGTACATACAATTCAAAGGACTCTTCGAACAGTGGGTTGAGATCGCAGCTCTTGATTTTGGTGGATCGTGGTTCTACTTGAGGGAAGATGTGCTTTGGTTCTAGAGACAGCTGAACGAAAGGGTCACTGGAACCTGTAAAGAACAAAATCCAGTTTTATACTCAACAGAGATCAGAGGAATAAAGTTGCTAATTTTGATATATATCTAATGCAATGGCATTCAGACAATTTTAAGTGTTATCTGTGTCAAAGCACTATAGTTTCAAGACCTGCTGACTCTGGATTTATCAATTTCTTCTATAAATCCCACAGATTTTTTTTAAAGAGTTACCAGCATAGTATAAAATGTGTTTATCTTCTCACCATTTGAGTCGAGAGGAATTAGATTGACGGCGTTGAGAACCTCTACGTGCAGTTTGTTCTCTGAGCGTTTGTACGAGGTGATGAGAGTGACAGCTCCGTATTTCTCTCCATTAAACACTTTCTGTAGGAAATGTAAACAAAACCATGTCAGTAATACTCCGCGGGGTTCTATGGGTGATTTCTTGATCTGTGATCCCACCTGTTCCCACACTTTTCTCTCAAAGAACTTCTCTATCAGCTGATTACAGCTTAAAGAGTTTTGTGTCAGGTTTGCCCGTAGAGTCTGAGAAAACAAAAATCAAATACATATATTTGAATGGGAATGAAAGGGAAGAAAGACAGCATAGAAAAGTATAACACTGACCTTATATTCCTCAGTATGTAGTGTTTCAAGAGAAAGTCCATTCCCTTCAGCATGAAAACACTGTTCTAAGCACTGCCAGAGAACAAACACATAAAAGTTCATTTCTGAAGAAAATATAAAATATAAGGTGGTTGCCAAGGCATTGCTAAGGTGTTATGAGTGTTTTTAATGTGTTAGTATGTGGTCCTGGGTGAAAAATTCTAAGTCTGACAGTTTAGAAACAAACCACACAATCTGAGGTATCATTTGTGTCTCCAGCACAAACAGTACAAGACCAGTTACATGCAAAAGTGTAATATTTAGCATTAGGCTGAAAGACTAACCTGCAGAGCGTACAGCAATCTCTGAAAGTAGACCATGTTACTGTCCCCCTGCGTAGACATCTGATGCAGAATCTTAACCGAGTTCATCCACAATGGAGTGAGAAGACTGAAAGAGACCGTTAAAAATATCACAAAGGCTGATCAGCGACAGTGAAAACAACAAAAATGTACAGATATAGTCAGGCTGAAAAAAGGTTACGATACCTATTAAAATTCTCCTGAACCAAATTCTCATTCATATACTGCAGTTCTTTCTCTAGGTATTTCATTAAAGGAACCACGGCCTGGTGATAAGAGATACAGTAGTTTAGAAAAATGTTATTTCATGCCTCAAGCTGATAAAAGTCATATCCCTTACATCTTCTGTAGATCTGGAAGGAAGCCTTTGACGTGAAGCCATGCTGCGAACATGTGTCTCAATGTCTTTATTTAACTAAAAAGAGACACAAGAAACAGTTACACTTTTAGAAGTTTCCAGTGCAAGTTTGGGAGGAGCCTAAACATCCAGTCCTGTCAATCATCACAACGACCGTATGTAAGCAGCAGTCATTGCTCCGTTCCAGCGACTGTTCTTCTGGCATCCCTCCACCTTCCCTTCTCCTTCTCTAATTCCTTCTTTTTCTTCCACACTTTACCATCATTGAGAGGGGTTCTTATTCCGAGCTCAAGATCAGCCTCCTTCGTGGACAGCAAACCAAGCTCGTTTACCATTATCTGACAGGCCTGAATGGGCAGGTGAACTCGTGAAGTTTCGATAGTCCACTTTAGATCTTCTACTAACTATAAGTAACTGTGCAACTACAAGTCAACTAACTCTCATTACTTTGCAACTACATGTCAACTAACACTCATTAGAGTATTAGGAGACCGTTAGGTTAGGTTTACAGTTAGTAGAATAAGTTGAAATACTTGCAAAGTTACTTATAGTCAGTAGAATGTCTACTAATACTTCAGTGACTACTAGTAGTTGCAAAGTTACATACAGTTATCAGAATGTCTAAAGTGGACTGTCAAAATGAAGTGTTGCCCAAGAGACATGGCAAAATGTGTGTTCTGGTTGTTGCGAAAGTGTCTTATTGCACCATCTCAGGAAGAGCTTATGTATATGTGAGAGAGGTTAAAACACTACCTGTTTTCTGTTCAACAAAAAAGCAACAATATTCATGTCATGAGACGTTTCTGAGAACCTTTCTGATGAGGCTGATTTTGAAGCAGGTTATTCCCATCATACTTTTGAGAACAGTATATATGGCAGTTCGGAGACACCTACTCTCAATAGTGATATACTATGACACAAATGGAAACTATGACACAAATGGAATCTTTAACCGATGCTATTGATGATGTAATCACAGATATGATACCTTCTTCCCGAGTGTTTCAACTGCAGAGCGGATCTCTCGGTTTAGGGAAGACTGTGTGCGTTGCAGCTGTGATGGAAGTGTGTTCTGGAACTGTGCATCTCCAATCACATGTCGCGTGCGCTCCCGGAGCCCAGCCCAGCGTAGCTGCTGCGGTAGACTTGTCAAAACGGTGTGCAGATGCTCTAGATCATTCACCACCACGCACAGCTAAATATACATAAACCATGAGGAGTTACTGTAAAAAATGCAGATGATCAAGCTAAAACACAATGCAAAGATCACACACCACATGCATTTCATCATCATCAGCTCACCATTTTTATAGCACTTTCTCGGTCTGAGTCTACAGAGAGCGCCTTCACTCGAGTCTTCAGCATTTTACAGTACATTGATGCAATCTTGCACACATCCTGTAACAAACAACGCAAATTTATACATCCCACAATCACAATTCACTTAAATGCTAAAATGTGTGTGTGTGTGTGTGTGTACCTCTGTGAGTTTGACCATAAGCATGAAGGCCTCCTCCGGGTCAGGCCAGCTCAACTGTTCCCAGAGCTGAGCAACAGGATGCAAACATGCTGCAATATCCACAGCAGAAGAGCTGTGCTTGATGGGAACTCCTCCGGTCTGCAGCGGCTGCAACTAGAAAACAGAGAAAGAGAATGTGAGTGTGTGCATTTCCCTTCTGCTTTAAGTCAATGTGCAATGTAACCATCCATTTTCATTTTTGCTTAATGGAAGTTCACATGAACAATGACAATGAGAGTCTTACCTGATCCACTTGCACAGCTTTTTCCACCCTCTCAATTGTGGTGCTAAAGGCTTTATTTAACCAGTATGGAAGAGCATCTCTGAAGTCCTCATGGAAACTTGTGAGCTGCAGTAACTTCCCCCTGGAAGAGAAATCAAAACTTCATGTTTAAAGGGATAGTCCCCTCAAAAATTCTGTCATCACTTATTCCTTCTCATGTTGTTCCTGTATGACTTTCGTTCTTCTGTTGAAAACAAAAGATGATATTTTGAAGAATGTTGTTGGCAACCAAACAATTTCAGGTACAACTGACTTCCATAGTATGTTTGCCATGAAAGTCAGTGGAACCAAAAATTATATATATATATATATATATATATATATATATATATATATATATATATATATATATATATATATATATATATATATATATATATATATATATATATATATATATATATATATATATATATCAGCTGAATATCGCCAATTTAAAGTTAAAATGCCTTAATGATGGATTTGCTTATAAACAGGCAGCATTTCACTTCAAATGATGGACTGTAGTCATGTGGATTATTGTGATGTTTTTATCAGCAGTTTGTGCTCAGGACCCATTCACTGCGAAGGATCCATCTTTACTCTCATCTACTTATTGGATGCCCTGAGTGTGAGTACATTTACATTTTTTTGTGAACCATCCTAGATGCTAAAGAAGTCATTATATTAGGTTGAGATTTTAACAGATTTTGAGTACAACACAAAATAATCTGCACTGTATGTAACAACTCAGAAGTTACAGCTGATTGTTGGACTGACCTTTTTTGTAAGAAGGCTTTGTCTTTGTGGATGGCTTGCAAGGTAAGATACACAGGAAACAGGGCATTTGCCAGCGGCTGATCTATTTGATTCTCCAACTGAGAGAGGGTAGCTTGTAACTCATCAGCCAGCTGTTCACACACACACACACACACACACACACACACACACACACACACACACACACACACACACACACACGAACAAATAAGGGTCAACCAATGATCTACTGACCATGGGAAAAAAACTGATCAGAGAAAAAATGCACAATAGTTTTTTATGTATATTTCTTGATTCTCACCAGAGAGTCCAGTTTTCGGTAAACCACAGTGAAAACATCCAACTGCACAGCACTGTATACAGCGGGGGAAAGAGTATTTTATTATAAGAGAATCATGAAAAAATCATGACTTCTCATCAGTGATGCAATGGACAAGTATGGATGTCAATTTAACTGTCCATTATTTTCAGTGGCACAAAAATGGCCAAGAAAAAAGTTCAAGAATGTTCCAATTTGTCCTTCTCATTGAAAATATATTCAATAAGCAGCACATGTATATTCAGCTCCAACATCCTGAAGAAATTCAATGTTTAAAAATGAATTAGCCGACTAAATTACAACAGAAAAGAAGCTAAACCTTATATATTTTATTATATATTTATTATATTTATTTCTAAATATATATATATATATATATATATATATGCATTGGTTGCATTTTAAAATCTACAGTTCATTACTTTTACCTGACAAACACCTTATTCCAGACATCTTTACTGAGTCTAATGTCTTCTTGTACTTCTCCAATCAACCGATAGAGGGCACTGATGGACTCCAACGGATCCTGTAAAAGAGCACTTATAAAGAACCTCAACTCACATCTAAACTTACTGAAATAATATATGTTTTATATGCATATAGAATCAGTGTCAATAATCTGCATGGTTTCTCACCTTGGTCATGGGTTGATGTAAACCTTTTTTGATGTTAAACCACTCTTCTGTGCCATCCTAGGAGAAATGGGACATGCTTTAGGTGACTAAATATATAAATTGAGTCACGCATGTAAAGCCCAAAAACTAGCCTGTTTGTTCTCAAATACACAGAAAAACATTAAAAAAAAAAAGTGTTTTATTGTGATGTACAGTATATAACATCTATATAGTTCTACATACTTAATCTATATACTATATTTACTTTATCTATATAATTAATCATTTTAATCAGATTTTGTTACTCACAACAACAGCATCTGCGACCTCAACATGTAAGTCAAACTGAGCAGGATTGAGCTTCTGAAATGCTCGGGTCTTACAAATCTGAACAAGAACCCTACACACAAAACAAAAATATACTTTATGAGATTTTAGCATATAAAAAACATATATATATAAACAAACTAGTGATTCTTAACTTATGTTTTGCAAGTCTGTGTGTGTTACCTCAGCAGAGTTTGTAGCCGTGGTGTTGTTTTAGGGGTCGGAGGATAGATGTCCCTGTATTTAGACACTAAGCAGAGCCCATACTGCAGAAACCCATGTAGAGAGTCACCTAGCTCCTGTTTCTGTTGCCGTGAAAACACGTTTAATATGTTTTTAAAAATGTTTTCAATTTTAACATATTTTAAACTGTAAATGATTCCCTTGAAAGCCTGGCTGAATTTTTATCAGCCACTACTTCAGTCTCTCTTCAGTGTCTCACAATCCATTAAAAATCACTCTAATATGCTGATCTGGTTTTAAATATATTATCATTCAAAAGTTTGGGGTCAGTATTTAAATGTATTTTATTTATTTTTTTAAAGAAATGAATACTTTAATTCAGCAAGGATGCATTAAAGGGATCATTCAACCAAAAGTTAAAATTCTGTCATCATTTACTCATCCTTAAGTTGACAAATATAGAAAAAAATGTATGAAAATTAATGTCTACCAGTAACTGTTTGGTTATGAATATTCTTCCGAATGTTGTGTTTAACAGGAGAAAAAAAAAAAAAAAAAAAAAAAAATTAATGCAGGTTTGCAACAACTTAAGAGTGATTAAGTGAATTTTAATTTTTGGGTGAACTACCCCTTTAAATTGATCAAAAGTGACAGTAAATCACACACATACATAGAAGACAAAAATGACTAGAATAAAAATGTTTATCACATGACATTTTTAGCTGCTGATAAAACATTTTGCTTTCTTGTGACAGCAAAAACTTTACCACAGCATGACGATGAGACTTGATATCAGCCCATAACACTGATGATTTATGTGATAAATTGCTAAAACATCATGTGACCCTGTTGCAACATCCCTGGCTCCTGATGCAGTGTAGACAATACTTTTTAATTCTGTTCATCTACACCCACTCTGAAAGCTGTGAGTTTCAGCTTTCAAATCACAGGGGCAAAATACCACTCAAGAATCACCAACCTGCTGGTTGGGGAGTTCCTGCTGATCCCAGTGGTACTCTATACTGGTTATCTGCTGGAAAAGCACAGTTGAGTCCACCTCCAGGCTTTGGTAAAGTTTGCTGTAGGCCACCCACTTCCTGTGTAGCACCACAAACAACAAACACATATACAAAAGAGTTTTTAATCCATCAGCATGTACTCCATTCAATACATCTAAACAGCATGCTGACACAGCTGAGCTCACTGTACATAGTTAAAAATGTTAAAAACTGTCCCTGAAAAGCACAAATCAACACTGTTTGGTCTGCTGAGTTCATTTAATAAGTCTTGCTTTCAAATCAGTTTCATATGATAAGTGTGATGGCATATTCTTACGCCAAGTCTTGGAGAAAAGGTGAAATATCATTCTGGCTGGCGTAGTGCTCGAGCAGGGCTGTCCCCTCCCCACACAAATCTCCCTTCCACGGTTTACTGTCCTGAGGGGTGAGAGGAGAAAGGCATTGAAAAACCGAGAGCGTGACTGTGTTCTGAAAAGAAACATTTTACAGTATATGCAGAGTATTGTGCAGAAGGAAGTGATGTTGGAGCTTGCACAACAAGTGGTCATTTAAGATATTTCATGATTTTTAGAGAAGCTTTCATAAATTCGCTTTTAAATGTGTACCTGTTGTTTAGAGATATGGTATTGAACAAGCTGCTGCAGGATGCCACAGTAATTCACATAAGGACTCCGTCCAGCACTCAGGGTCTCATCTCTCTGTTATAAAGGAATCAAATTAAATGTAAGCTAAGGATCTGTCATTCAGTCATAAATTATCTGAGGTATATTAAAAGTATAATAGTCAGTTCGCAATGTTCATTTCTTGTTTGGTCTGTGTCCAAACATGCTTTTTTCCAGACTATATATAACTTTATAACTATATAACTATATAACTTTGCCACACTGAATCTTTCACTTTCTTTTTTAGATAACATACTTCACATCAGTATATTTTTGTAATTGTATGTGCTTTTGTCATTTGTACTAGTTTTTCTTTTACCATTTAGATTTTTTTTCAGTTTCAGAATAACTAAATAATTATATATTTATATATATTATATATATTTCCAGTAATTAATTTAAGTGTGTTAACTATTTTTTTTTTTCATCTATTACTCATATTTTATTTGATTTCATCTTTATTTCAATTAGCAATGATTTAATAGTTTTAGTTTTAGTTCATGATAATTAATTCACACATTCTAATGCAGAGATATTTAGGTTCAGTTTTTTTTAATCACAAGATGAACTGAAAATAATTCCACATGCTCTAGTCATTCACACAGTTGCACTTCACTTTTTAAAAAGATATTTTAAAATGACATTTCTTTAAAAAAAAAAAAAAAGACAAAAAAATAAGTACTTGCAACACAGTGGAAGATCCCTTTGTTATCTTTACGAGTTAACCAAACAAAAACTACCATTTTTAAGTACTGGGAAACTTGATGGCCTGCTGATTAACACAGGAGAATAAAAGCTTTCACCTCTTTATGAATGAATTTAAGTTGAAGATGACACTGTCCTCTGTCTGGGTACGTCTCTGTTCGGGGCTCCAGGTTATACCATGTGTCCTCTGTGCAATGCAGGTCCTGCCCACAACACACATACAGTACATAAAGCATATGCCATGCAAAAGAAATATAAGAGATTGGGATATCTTTGTGCTTTATATTATACTATAATATTCCTTTAAACATGGTATAAAACGGTATGTCTGAGGTAAGAACTGGTAACTGGAATTGATAAATGGAAAATCAAAATAACGAGTATTGACAAATGTTATGCAAAATACCTTCAGCTTTAGAACAACATTCCCCAGGAAATCATCCTGGCCTTTCTCTTTTTTAGCCTCTTTTATCATCCTGTGAAGAGACAGCGTTGAATTAAATGCCAGCACCATTTATAAGAATTATTTAAAATATTTTGACTTAAAAATAATTATTTATTTACAATGATGATTAAAATGCAAGCTTTAATTGTTTCAAACCTCCTAAGTCCATGGAAGTTTGTCCGAAACTCATCCAATTTTTGCACTAGTGACACCTCTTCATCTTTGTCCCTTAAAATAAGCATGACTGAGGTGATTAGAATTAACACATAATGTAAAATATACAGTATAGTACAATCAGTATTTCTTATTAAAAAGCAAGTTCTTTTCACGCACCACATCTCAATGTGGAAATTGGCATTTGAGATGTCTTCAAATTCCCTATAAATAAGAAGCAAGCATTGAGACAAAACAATCAGTCAACAAGTTGTAAGAACAAATTCTTCTCTACAGAAGAAATGTCTGCTCACAGTTTCAGGGTCTCATCCCAGATGGGGTTGAGTGTCTGTTTCTTTATGGTTGTCTGCAACACCCGCCCTTTAGCTGAACCCCGAACTACTGCTTTCTGAGGTTTATTGGATGATCCACCACCACGAGAATCCTTGCTTTCACATAGGATCGACAGCAGGCAGTACGGATCACTGAATCCTGTAATCAAATATGCAGATACATATAGAGGTTGTCTGGATAGTAGTTATATTATATATATATAGTTCAAATCCTGAAAATCCATTCTGCAGTAATAGATATGTTTGTGTTTTTACTATTCTGTAAAATTAACAACCCACACTCAACAGAAAGCAGATAAAGTCATACCACTAATGTCCTTCCCCAGAATTCCCTTGGCTTGTTTCACTGTAACCTTGAGGCTGTAGATTGGGGGCTAGTCATGGAGAAATGTACATATGTAATTCAGTAAATAACAACATAATAAATGTAATGAAGTACAGACTAAAATAAAACCGCTTTTTACATGTGGTATAGGCGGTAAGCTTTTCTTGTGATCTTGCCATCTGTGAAGTTTACCGATGCTTTTCCATACACATGAGAACACATAAGGGGTCTTGATCACCCTGTCTGGGTGTATTTTTCAATAATGACTAACTGACTGTATTTTATGCCTTATAGATTACATACTGTATAATGTGGATTATATTACACAGGAGATCATATTATAATATTTTTTTATGTCAAATTCTTACCAGCATGCTCTGAACTTTTTCACTTATGGTTTTATGCTCATCCTCTGTCATGGAGAACGCCTGTCAGAGAATGAATATTTAAAAAAAAATAAAAAATACGAAATGCAACTATAAAATGATTAACAACCACACTGTAAAATATACAAGACTACAAAAAAAAAGTGTGTTACCTCTTTGATATAGTCTTGAAACTGCTTGGCACTGTATTGCTCTTTTGTGTGTGTTTTTCCTAAAAGATGAGTGATTGTGTACAGAAGCTCCTTGTATAGCGGTTTGAGCTGCAGGAAAATAATAAGTCATTATTCCGCAAATCTCACAGGAAAATTCTGGAAGTTCTCAGTCTCTGATGAATCATTACCTCCTTCTCTTTATGTCTCTTTTCACTCTCCTCTGGGTTCTCAGAGTCTTTGAAATCCTGATAATTCAATTATATTGTAGCACATATAATCATTTGTTTACATAATACAATGTCCTTCTTTGAAAAAAACAGAACTAGCATCAATAGAGTTTAAAGTTTTCTGGTCATGCCCATTGAGAAATTATAGAATGAATAATTCCTTACCTTTCTGTTAAGTTTTCTGGTCATGCCCATTCTCCGTGCAGGTGAGGACTGAGAGTGAAAGAAGACTTTCAATTAAAATCAGAAATTCAGAGAGAAATGCAGAAATAAAGAAAGAAAGAAAGCATAAATAATTATACCGTACCTGCCTCTGTCGGATCGACCCTGTACTCTCGAATTGGGTCTACAGATATAAACAAATGCAACAAAGATACTTGACAATAAATATATCATCTGCAATCATCAGACTGTTAACAATGATATAGAAACTACAGTACATGCAAATACCTTTGTTGTTTGCTGACATGTATCCAGACACAAAACTTCATAGACACATAACCTTGTCTATTCTAATTCCTGATATTCCTATTTTTATTGCTATAAAACATCCAGCAGAATTGGAATCATTTATAAAATAATATCATATAAACACTTTTGTACTCAGTTATCAAGTGTCGGGGTCCACATGGAACATGCCCATGCAAATGCATGATTGTTGGTCTATCTTCACTGCAGCACTTCCTTATTATTAGCGGTATGAAACGTTATCATAGTGACCCACCATCATGGGTTTAGCATGTTGCTAGTGTGCCTTGTTTTTACTGAAAAATATGTAATAATATTTAATAAATGGAATAAATGTCAAAGCAACCCATGTAACAGAAACTGTTTTAACATCAAGAATTTAGGTTTAAATGTTTTTATTTATGTAACTGGTCACCATTTTAATTTCTTCTTCTTCTTCTTTTTGCATTTAACATAACTAAAAACTAAAAGTGCTGCGGTGTGTCCAAATTTTGTATTTTTATTTTTTAAAGCACAAATACTGTTGCTTAATGCATATGAGGTCACTAAACTGAACTGAATTCTAAAAGAGTTATACAAATTGTTTTAGTATGGTACTGCAGGACACTGCCGTCACTGCTTGACACGTCACGTCACCTGCCCTCAACTAATACCACTGCTTTGAGCATGCAACATATTAGGCAAGTTATAAAACACTGTTTTGACCCAAAGAAGAAAAAGGTTTTGAAAAAGTCATGCATTTTACTAACCTCTTTAGGAGGAAGAAGTAGGTTTTCCCCTTGTGTGGATGCCCCATCTTGGACTGGTACCATATTTTACAGCTGTACTCCTCACCCAGTTATTCAGCTCTCCTAAACACAAGCAACGTGAGTGACAGATGCTCGCAGCTTTTCTTCTGTTATATCAAATAGTCAACTGTTTTCACGAACGTCTCATGTTTCTATGCACAGTGTTTCATTTAGGGTGCGGAAGTTGGTGTTTCCTGTTAAAGGTCGGACCTGCAACTTAACTGTTTCTTCATATAGTAGAAACTGCTAGCACGTCATCTCCTCATGTTGTTCTGTCACTCCATCTTCCTTCCTCTCTCACAACACACAACTCTATGCCACTCACCCTTTATCTTTATGTATTTAGTGTCACCAGCAAGGTGCAGTCTTGATAGCTTCTTTTCAAAGAGGATGCTCTAGTTTCCATGGTTTGACATAGTGTATGTCACCCGTCTGTAGCTGTAGCACACTAACTTTACACCGTTTGCAAAGAAGTGTCTGGTCCCGACTCCTTACAGTGTGTGATCTGGTCTGGTGAATATCAACAGATAACATCCAGTAATAATGAAGAACACCAATGATTTGCATTAGGAGAGGAAAAAGCTTCAGACAGCAAAGCAGTATCGACTCTAACGGTTTCTAGAAACTGTCCAAGTTAGAATAAGGACGGTCATTTGTATTCTCTACACTAAAAGGAAAAATGTTGTACTATGTCCAGAGGCATATATGCATAATTTTGTTTTGTTAAGCAAAGTTTTCCCATGCAGAGAGCTTGCTATTTCAGTTGGGTTGCTGAATCTGTGTCCTGCAGCAAAAACTGTGATGCTAGTGTTTGGAAAGTCCCACCAACATGTAATTTAATATTGCATTTATAAATGGGGAATCCCCATAAACACATTTTCCCTTCTATATTTATATAATAAAACATAAAATAATACAATAAAATATAATATAATATAATATAAAAATAAACTATAATATAATATAATATAATATAATATAATATAATATAATATAATATAATATAATATAATATAATATGCAATTCCAAACTATTTGTAGTTCCCACTGCGGTGTGACGAGTAAAAGCGCCATCATGTGGTCATAATAAAAAACTCCTGGTGTTGAGAAAGATGCGAATATGCACAACACACTATGTATGTATGTATGTATTTTCTTTAGGTTTAAAATCTTTAAATATTTTAAATGTTTTACTAAAATGGTTTACTGTAGTTTGTATTATAATGCTTATCTCTTTCATATTCCACCCTGGATGTGTGGTACATATAACATAGTAGTATTGCATACTGTTTGTTGTAGCCGTATTGAAATTCATATGGTATGTTGTTCGTTGTGCTGCAAGTCATATGCCTAAATAATTGTATATTTAGACTCACTGCGAAAGAAGCAGGTTCCTGTCCATCACATTATCCCTTAAGCAGCACGCGCCGCTGGTGTAGTGGTATCATGCAAGATTCCCATTCTTGCGACTCGGGTTCGATTCCCGGGCGACGCATACTTTGTTAAATTCCTAAAACAGAAATATTAAAGAGACTGCTTGCACAATGTAATTAACATCAAAATAAATTCCCAAGAGTAAGTAGATTGTTTGCACGTTTATTTACATTAAAGGCAAAATAACTAAAATAATAAGAGCACAACTATAGATCTGGAACTTCTTTAAGTCTGTCTAAATATCATTTAGTAATTGCAGTGTCTTCTGGTCCATATCCTTTCCTTAGGAAGGTGTGCTAGACACTGATTAATGTACTGTAACATAAAATACTATACATATTTATATATTTTGCTTTTGTATTGTGGAGTGACACTTTCATAAACTTTTCTATATTCCTCTGATTATATCATGGTAAATATTACAATAACATAGCACAACAACAGTGATCAGCAATAATGATAAGCCTAATACTCACAATAAAAATAATAAGGTCATATAGATCATAACACAGTCTCGGAGGTAAGAAGAGGATTATCCTTCACCTGAAATGTTTGCGAGGCAAATGTTGGATCACAATAAATTAAAACACAATAAATTATATAAAGAAAACGCTGTATCCCAAAGTAGCATTTTAAAGAAGCCAATACGAGTCTGATCGGCTGTGTTTCGATTGAGTGAAAGATTTACTGAATCACTCACCAACTAGCATATTTCTGAATGAATATGAATGAATCTTTTTAGTGAAGGGATTTAAAAGATTCACTTGAATGAATCAAAGCAGCATCTAGCATTCACATTTTTCAGATGAAATACGAGTTGCCTAATTGTTGATTTTTTATTTACAGACACAGGCTCTTCTGCGAACACTTAATCCACAGTCATGGACAAATACTAACTAAAGTAACTAAAGTAAACAGTTATGTTTTACTAGTCTCGGTGTAAGTTACTGTTGAAAATGCTACAACTTTAGAATATTATACTGGAGTGTTTTGGCTAATTTAATTACTAATTTTGGTTAATGTTACTGCCATCTTGTACGTGGAGGATAAAAAACGCCTGCGAAATGAATACATGTAAGCAAAGATAGCTCTCTCTTTTTCTTTTTTGCATTCTCAGATGTTATAATTTTAGATGCTTTCTTTTAATTTAGTTGATATACGAGTGCATGCTTAGTTAATGTCCTTGTAGGCATCACCTTGTTCTTTTAAGACATATGAAATAGACCTTACAGTACTCTGCTATGGAAACAACTTTATTGCCTGTGAACAAGAGGATTAGGTTGACTCTAAAGATATTCTTTACCTAGAGTGTAAAAGACTTAGCGACTGACCTTAAACCATGCTAATGGCAACGAATATCTTTTCAAGAGATCTAATTCTAAGAGAACTAATTTGGAACTTTTAGAGGGAATAACTATGAATTACTATTACTTTAGAGGAATTACTGTTCATATTTTTTGTTATTGACACTTACGGCTTTTAGATGTGCAGCTGCAGGCGTGTGTCCATGCACTGCCAATGTGCATTTTTTCTGCCACAAGAAAGTAGTTCAAATGACTCATGTAACTTTGTTTTTAATGTTGTAATAGCATATAAACCCCAATTGCCACCTGCTGTCCACCATTGCCTGCCCTTCAGGGCATTACTGAAGCATGTGGATGAGGTTCTGTTCCAGGGAGGGACCATTTGAGCATTCAACAGCTGTGCAGCAGCGGAAGCAAACAGCAAGTGAAAGCAGTGGAGAGCAAGTACGTGCAATCACCCCTGACCCCTAAAGTCCACTCTCTCAGGAGCTCTCTTGTGCTAATTTGATTTAATCTGCTGAAAATTGGGCTTCACCATATCCCTCTTTTCTTTCCAACCAGTGACGGTGTCTGTAATCGGGGGGAGGAGAACGCACTTCTAAAAGCCTTCTCAGTGGACACCGAAATCCTGAAAACCCAGCATTGTTCCCCCAGGTAGTGGCCTTGTTGTCTAGGGTCACCGGCTCCATGGTGAGATAACGATCATGAAATCAAAGCAAAGGTGAACAACAGACAGGCTTCACGCAGGAGTGTGCACAAGCCTCCTGTTCCTCTCTGAGACCTGGGGCGGGACGTATTGAAGCTAATCATAGGGTGAGGGGGCTGGATGCACACAGGAAAGGATGTTCCTAGATAAAACAGTTCAGATGTTTAAAATCTGAACAATAAGTCGGAATCGCTGCATATGAATGACCAGAAGGGCTAGTGATCTCCATTTGACTGGGAGCAATAGGGATTTAGTCATGACGGTCTGTCAAATCACATTGCTGCAGATGTGCTGCATAGATGGAGGTGGCAGCTGGAAGCACATACCTGGCTGTCGCTTAAAGGTCCCAGTGGCTCATATTTTAACTCCTAAACCACAGTTTGTTTGACAGAACTGTCCCCAGGTTGGGTAGACATGACAGAATGAGGGTATACAGATGAACTACATTAAAGGGATAGTTCACCCAAAGATTAAAATCTGTCATTAATTACTCACCCTCATGTCGTTTCAAACCCATAAAACCTTCATTCATCTTTGGAACACAAATTAAGTTATTTTTGATGAACTCCGAGAGCTTTCTGACCCTGGATAGACAGCAAGGGAACTACCACGTTCAAGACCCAGAAATGTAGTAAAGACATTGTTAAAATAGTCCATGTGACATCAGTGGTTCAACCTTAATTTTATGAAGCTGCGAGAATACTTTTTGTGCGCAAAGGAAACAAAAAAAACAACTTTATTCAACAATTTCTTCCCTTCCAGTCAGTCTGCTGCCATTGACGAGAGTACCACGGCACATGCGTGTGATGCTGCTGACACACGAGCCAGTGTTCTGGCGTAGAACACGCATGAACTGCGCCTTGTTTACAAGCAGAGGAATACACACATGTGTCATGGTACTGAATGGTAGCGGAGATGATGAAGATGGAATGCATTTTCATTAGGCAAAATATTAGATAAACAAATATGCAAAGGTCAGGGGAAGTGTAGTTCATGATGGGGTTTCAATCCTGCTGAAACATGTAGACAGTTCTGTGACCGCAGATTCTGTGTGGGCCTGCTTAAATGTACTGCCAGCAATACAAGATGCTTTTTTTTTGTAAGTCTCTTTGGTAAGAAAATTTCTGCCAAGAAGATTGACATGTAGTTAAGATTTATTTGAAAGTTTGAAACGATTCGTACTGCAGTCCAGTGTTAGTTCTCCATCCAGAAGTGCTTGTGTCATAACGTCAAGCCACAGAGTCACAACAAAGGAATCACCATTATATCAAGAAGCTAAGCTTGAGTCTATGTAATTCTCGACCAGGATGCGATGTGAAAGGAAGCACAGTAGAAACAGATGGTTTGGTTTTCTTTGTCAAAACCATATTTGTCTTTATTTCCTAATAATATTTTCTATGGAGGGAAATCTGAGGCTAAATATCCAGTGGCAGAAGTAAATACTTGAGTCATTGACTAAATATATTCTGTCAGGAGCTTGATGTTGTAACTCTATCTAAACCTGATGACATCACTTAAATACAAAAACAGTGGAACAGCTTTTCTTTTATTATAAGACTCCAAAACCTTGCTGTCTGCATAGGCAGCTGAAATACACTTTACAAAAGGATGATTTGGGATATTACATGAGCACTAAGTGCACAAGAGATCTGACTCAACATTTGATTTATATTTATATCGCAAAAGTGCTGCAGGAAGAGTTCTAAATCCTGGAAATATGTTAGCATTTTTGCACTTCCAGTTCCATCATCCAAGTTGTTTTTCGAATAACTGCCTGAAATAAGGTATAAGGCCTGACATAAGCTCAGGATATTTGAATGTTTTATTCTACAAAACAAAATAAATCAATAATATCAAGCGCTTTATTTATTTTTTAAGCTTTAATGTGTCTTGAAGAAGGCAGTTGCTAACAATGAACAGGTAAACTCCTCTACTCACTAATGCACTTTTACAGCCTCTTTGTATTTATACTGGTGCTCTTGCAAACTATTATATCTCATCAAACTCATATAGATTTTAAATAAAGATTGAAGAGTTGTCAGAAGCATAGTCATGCACTTGTGATGCAGTTTGTTATCCTAATTCTTGCTTTTTACTTCAAAACGTGTAGGAATCGTAAACTTTAGTGTTTTTATATTTAAAACTAAAACTATTTAAATCTTTTTATTAATTGAAATAAAGTCACAAAATATTAAATGAAAAACTTGTACATTAGAAATTAAGTTTACTGAAGTACTAAAATTACTTGAACTGATTTTTTTTATGTGATTGCATTCCAGTGTCATTTGCGATGCAAGAATTTGACCATAAAAGTGTCTCAGAGAGCAGCATAATTATATGCCTACATACACCCTATAATGCCTTAAAATGCTGCCTACTCAGGCAGCTCACTAGGTTTTGAAAAAGAACCATAATGTATCTGAGGAAACTGTAGCATTAAAAATAAAATCTGAAGATCAATGGATTGTCTGAAGCAACCTAAGTAGGAACTCTCGCTAAGGTATCGTTTCTAGAAGAAGCAGAAGGGAGATGGAAGTTGGATCAGTTAGATTTGCTGATAAGGACAAAAAACATTAAGCAGAACTTGGGTGGGCAGTTGCCTGTAATTCCAAGCTGTACTATTGGACTAATTACCTCCTAGCCCATTCATATAGTTAACCTGATTGCTCATTGATTGGTTTTTATCAATAGCAGACATTGTGTGGTTTTGGTAACTTTAAATTGTTCAAAAGTGCCCATGATTAGGTCAGACTGGTGTGGATCAAAGGATGGCGGTCTGGTAGACAGGGTGCGTGTTTTTTTTTTTTTTTTTTTTTTTTTTTAACTCGACATATTGTTATTTCCAAGTGTCAGTCTCTGTTTTCTGTGATGCCTCCCTGCGGGGCTCTGGTTACCAACTTATGACAGACCTGAGAGTTTGGTGCTTGAATGGAAGTAAGGAATCACCTTTAGGTGGCGCCCTTGATCTGCTCACTGCTAATGAAAAAATCTCATTGCTGCTGCCTGTTAGAAATTATTTACCAGCCTCATGCAACAGTGTGTCATTATTTCCACATAAATACAGCATTTCACTTTGTCAGCTCCCTGTCTGTTTAGTAACTCTACCATGCTGCTTGACATTATACTACCATATGAATTCCTGTTTCCTCTTAAAGGGATAGTTTACCCCAAAATTAAAATTCTGGCATCGTTTACTCACCCTCAAGTTGTTCCAAACCCGTAAGAGTTTCTTTCTTCTGTTCAACACAAAAAAATATTTGGAAGACTTGGTAACCAAACAGTTGCCAGTAGCCACTGACTTCCAAAGTATGGAGAAAAAAAAATACTATGGAAATGAATGGCTACCGATAACTGTTTGATTACCAGCATTCTTCAAAATATCTTCTTCTGTGCTTAGGAGAAGAAGGAAAGTCTTACAGGTTTGGAACAACTTGAAGGTGAGTAAATGTTAACAGGATTTTCATTTTGGGGTGATGGCAGACATTTGTCTTTCATAAACTCTTTATTTTATTTTATTTTTTTGTGTTTAAGTCTGTTATTCTTTGGTTGTTTTGCTGATTGTCTGGGTAACACTAAAAAGTGTGACAGAAGATAGTTGCATCTTATGTTTTTTAATGTAATATTTGCATATTTGTTTCATACATTTAAATCTTAAAAAGTATTAGAATACATTAAGTAATGCATTTCATGGCAGCTGTAGATACAGACAACATTTGTATATAGCAACCAATGTGTTTGAGACAAGCACCCTATTCAAGAAAATAATATTATTGGTCTTATTCTCAAAGGAGACTTTGGAGTTTTAAAAGGCTCTCAGTCCTGGCCAACCATAGTGACCCAGACATGTATAGTCGAAAGTGATGATTGTTATAATTTACCTGTTTTCAAAGGCATAAATACGGAGACGCGAAAGTCAAAGGTGAACTGCGTAAAACTTCCTGATCAGAGGGGGGCAATGGAGGGAGGTAGACTTAAACAAGTAGCCAATTCACACAGGAAAGATTTCCATAAGCAAGCTTTACTATATTTTCCGACTTTAAAAGCCAAGCTGAAATGAATGGCAGTCTAATTCAAGCAGGCTCTGTCTGTCAGTCTAAGCTACAGGTTAGCTGATGAGTGTTCTGGAATTTGTGTTCAGGACATTTCCAGTTATTTACCAAATGTTTAGTCAAATAGTGCTGCTGTAAGAGTTTTATGCACAGCTTCTATGAATTTAGGTTTAGTTGCTTACAGCAACCCAGAGGAAATTTTTATTGATTTAAGATGGTCTTTCATAGCTCAGGATTGGATTAAATGTTTATGTGATCTTGTGCTATTCTTGTAATGTATTTGCAATTGCTTATTGTTGTGTGGAGTTGATTTTAAATGATTTATATGGTCTGTTGGGCTGTGAGTTCTTGAATATGTTTTATTTTACTGTCTACATTTGTCTCAGATGTTTTTTCTGCATTCCTGTAAAGCAAATAGAAACAGATACAGTACAAACGGGTCAGTTGTTGTCATACAGATTGGAAGTATTTAATCAGATCATATTGAAATCTTACTTTTCATAGCAGATGTTGATAACTTGGCAAATCTGAACATAGTTTGAGAAACTATTAAAGGAGACGTGTGATGTTACTGGGGTCTGTTTTTCAGGAGAAAATTATAAGATGCACAAGACTTAAGCAAAAGTCTCCACTTGCCTGCAATGTACATTTTCATTCAAAAGTGTAATTAAAACTTATTTAGCAAGGACACATTAAATTGATCAAAGGTGACTAAAAGTTCTATTTCAAATAAATGCTGTTGTTTTGAACTTTCTATTAATCAAAGAATCCTAAAAAAAATACATCACGGTTTCCACAAAAATATTATAGCCAAATTATTTTTTAAAAACATTGATAATAATAAGCAATGTTTATTGAGCACTAAATCAGCATATTAGAAATCATTTATATTTATTTTTTCAATTTTAAATTGTAATAATAATTTACAGGATCAACGTTTTTCCTTTTACTTACTTTTTGATCAAATAAATGCAGCCTTGGTGAGCATAAGAGACTTAACCCCCCCACCCCCCCACCAAAAAAATACTGAAACTTATGAAAGGTAGTGTATTTCATTGTTCTGTTAGAGGAACAATTGAGAAATTAAAGTAACCTTGTGTAAAATGTGACTAAATGACAGAAGTATAAAATATTCACAAACAATTTTTGCATAAAATATTTCTCAAAAACGTCCTTATAACTACATTCACTGATTAATTATATATATATATATATATATATATATATATATATATATATATATATATATATATATATATATATATATATTATATATATATATATATATATATATATATATGCATCATTCTGCATGTCTTATTCTTGGTAATTGTTGTGATTATATCTATATGACTTGGGAGAAGTGTCAATAATTAGCTCATAAATACACAATGTGTGTTGGTACAAGACCAAATTTCTTTTATCACTTAAAAAAAAATAAAAATAATAATAATCATCTATTTAGGCCCTTAAGAACAGGAGGTTGCCCTGATTTTCTGCCCTGTTACACTGTCAGGGCTGTTTTTGTAAGTCATGGTAATGAGTGGGATTAGTCCGCTATAACACAGACAAAGCGGTCACTGAGCAGAACAGTTAATGAAGGGTGCTATTGGAGACGTCCTACGGGCCTGACTCCAGAACTTCATCCTGATTTAACAAGCAATTAGACATTACTGAACGCTCACCAGAGATGTTACTCTTCCTTGGTCACAGGACACAGAAGAACAGCATGTGATAAGTCATTTAGAAAGATGCACAAATTAGTTTAGAAAGATGCATAAATGCACAAACACATTCACACATGCTTACACATTTGAAGCACTGAAATCTGCACATTTTAGCTACTTTTAGTGATTGTTATCTGGAGAGCGAGTTACATTGCCTCACTTTTGTCTCAGGGGCTATCAGATTTCAATTCAAGCTGTGAGTTTAAACTGGATTTAACCTGGTACAAGAGGGATTGCTGGCGGTAAAGCTACAGTATAGTCAAAGCTCAAATATATGAAGTGAAAAAATCTGTAACTTAACATTTAACTTAATATTAAAGCGCAATCAGCTTCAAGAACAAACTTAAAATAGATACATATTTCATTATAGTTTTATATAAACACTGAGTGAAATTTCGACACACTGTGATGACGATGTCAATTACATTTCTTTCCATTACTCAGATATGTTTCACCATGGTTCAGAAGATCAATTATGTTGAGGTTATTAATGTTCTGGCTGGATCGAGGAAGTCATTGATGAATGATTTCATCATTTAATCTAAATGTCAGTTAACTCGTTGTTCATTTTTCAGAACTGGTTACCCTGTCTGTGACGCCCTCCCCTGATGTGACACTGTTTAATTTTAAGTCACAACTTCAGTGGCCTCTCCACACAGGCGCCCATTGTTCTCTTTGACTGACTTCACTGTTCACCAGCGATCCTTTTCACATAAACTCAAGTGCCACATCAAAAATGGACCATGAGAATGATTTGTGTTTTGAATTAAGTTATTAAAAGAGTTCTATTGTATATTGTTGCAATGTAGGAAACAACCTACAATATACAGCAGGACCAGATGTTGGAAAACCCGTTTTGTTATCGCCTCCACCAATCAGAGAAAAAAAAAGTTGCAGTCAAATCAAATAGAATCTATCCTTCCTCCCACAAAGAATTCAATTAAGCCACAAAAACATAGTAGTTATAGAGCATTTTAGGGCATAAGCAGAATTTTAAAGTGTTTGGTTAAATAGTTTTATTCAGCAAGAATGCATTGAATTGATCAAAAGTGACAAGACAATTTTATAATGTTACAAAATAATTCCATTTCATAAATAATGCTCTTTTGATCTTTCTATTCATCAAAGAATCCTGAAAAAAGTGTCTCGGTTTCTACTAATATGTTAAGCTGTTGATAATAAGAAAAAAATGTTTCTTGAAAATTCAGCTTTTCATCACAAGAATGAATTACATTTTTAAAAACATTCAAGTAGAAAACTGTTATTTTAAATTGCAATGATATTTCACAATCTTGTATTTCTGATTGATCAAATTCAGCCTTGATGAGCATAAAATACTACTTTAAAATGTATTAAAAAATCAATCAATCAACCCCCCCAAAAAAGTTTTTGATTGTTTTTCAGTAAAAATAAAAATCTAAAAATGTAATGCAATATCGCTTGTCAAGTAAATGTATGGATTTTTTTATTATTTTATCTGGAAAATGTAGACAAAAATGCATTTTAAGAATTTTTTTTTTCTTCTTCATAGTATAGGTTTCAAAAGAGCAAAAGTTTTGTTTAAAAAAGTTCAGACACAACAGCTGCTAAAGTATGATCAGATTCAGTAATGATTTTAATGAAGCAAAGAGCCAATTGCAATTGCAGCAACAAAAGCATTTGGTCTTGAGTGCCAACGTGATTGTCCCTGGCATAGTTACCTAATTTGAGTGATAGTTTGTGCTCACAGATCAGAAAAATCAATCCTGAGGAGCATGTTTCTGTTTATTGTCTTGTGTTTAAGAAGCTTCCTGAGGTTTTCCTGCTTTAGTCTCTCAGCCACTCACTATGAAGTCCATTAGTTATGTGTCTTGAGGAGAAAAATAACCATATAAGTCATTGTTCATTTAATATATTTAATGCAGTCGGTTTAAAAAAATGTAAAAATCCATTGGCTTTCACATTGTGGATAGAAACATGCAGTTAGCAAAAGGTTTTATTTTCCCAGGACTAAACTGCTGGACACAAATACAAACCCACTATTAGGGCTAAAGTGTGAGAAAATGTCGACAGCTCCAAGAGCTGGGCATTGACACATGGCATGAGGGGCATTGTGCTTGTCATCTTCCCAGTCACAAACACCTCTTAAAGCACACATATACAGATGCACTCAGCAAAATTACACCAATGATTGTTTCCGTGTGGAGCTAAAGGTGCCAAGCGGAATGAGTCAGGTCTGTTAGGGAGCTGCGGTGACTGGCATGGATTTCTTTGACTACTGACATTCCTCTCAGCTGCGGTATTCACAGCCTTCACTGTAATAATCTGCCCTGTTCATCAGGTGTTTTCAGTTCGTCCCAGTGATGTGTAATAGACACCTCCATTGGGGAGGGTGAAAATAGACCATGCTCTGAGCTGCATTAGGCGCTGAGGCTGTAAGATACGTCTGCTGAAATTCTGGAAAATTCTTGAATAGTGACTACATGAAACACATTGAAACCGTTCGTGGCAGCTGTGTGAGAAATGTAAACATTCTGTCTTATAAAAACTTAACGATGTAGAGCTTTGTGGATGACAGAATAGGTATTGAATAAACCCTCTATTTCATTCAAGAATGTGGGCTTGATGAGCAGCATGGATAGAGCAGGATGGTCAGTGCCTACTAAAATGTGGCATTGCATTAAAGGTGTATATATTAAGTTCATGCATTTTCTGGGAATCAAAGATATGGTCTTGTTACCGCCATTCTACAGAAACATAAAACTGCTAAAATGTGCTAACATACATTTTTATGCCTTAAGTTATAAATAAAACAAAGATTATTGGAGTACTTTTTCAAGGAAGTACTATTTCAGTCTTTCTATTTCAGTTAATTGCCATTTTTTTGTAATTGTAAAGCAATTTCTGAGTTTTTTTTTCTACATCAGTTTTTTTTTCAGTGTAGTTATAAAAGTAGCAGTAAATTAATATTATTATTATAATATTATAAATTAATAAATTTGTATTTTTTTTAATATATATATATATATATATATATATATATATATATATATATATATGTGTGTGTGTGTGTGTGTGTGTGTGTGTGTGTGTGTGTTTGTTTGTGTGTGTGTGTGTGAGACCCTGGACCACAAACGCTGGGGTATATGTCAATTTTTCTAATTTGAAATGTATACATAATCTGAAAGCTGATTAAATAAGTTTTCCATTGATGTATGGTTTATTAGGATCTGACAATATTTGTGTGAGATACAACTATTTGAAAATCTGGAATCTGAGGGTGCAAAAAAATCTAAATACTGATAAAATCAGCTTTAAAATTGCCCATATGAAGTTCTTAGCAATAGATATTACTAAGTTTTGATATATTTACAGTAGGAAATTTACAAAATATCTTCATTGAACATGATCTTTACTTAATATCCTAATGATTTTTGGCATAAAAGAAAAATCAATAATTTTGACCCATACAATGTTTTTTGGCTATTGATAAAAATATACCCCAGCGACTTAAGAGTGCTTTTGTGGTCCATGTTCCCATATAATATTATTTTTATTTATTTTTCTCTAAACACAAGAATAAAATATATTTTTTCTTAAAAAATAAATACATTTTCAAATAAAATGAATTGTAAAAAATATGATTTGGATCCATGAAGTAAAGTCCTGATCAAACAATACAAGGGGCAACCCTGATGAAAAACATATTGCTTCATCTGAAAATGGGCCACATAACCTAATCTATTCTCCATCCATTATATTTCCTTCTCAGTCAGTTACTTCAAATTAGCAATAAACATTTGACTAAGTTTTAAGACTGAGCCTTACTGATCTGGTTTGATGGATCATTTAAAGAGACTCTTGGATGCTCATGAGCATTCCATTCTCGTGATCCAGAAAACTGGTCTCCATTGTTGTAAAAAAATAAAATAAAATCTGTCCTAAGAGCAGGCCAAAACCAGAATGATGTTCCCACACACAACAAAAACCAGCATTTGTCATGTTGTTCATACAATAGAGGCGACCAGGCTTTCAACACATCTCTGCACAGCTCCAAACACACACTCTGCCATCTTATTCTTTTGACTTTCTATAAAATGTGCTTTAGTCCACTCATCTCTGACCATCTGAGGAGTCTTGTTAACCAGCCGCCTTTGATGTGGTAACATCCAGATCCACTTCATTCTGCACTGTGTACGTGTTACTCATGTCAGTAAGTTTGGGTGTTTGTGTCATGCAAAGACGAGGCTTTTACTGGAGTCTGTGGGAAGGTAAACATGGAATGTAGGTTGCTTTGATTTTCTCAGTGCTAACCAAATAGTTTGGAAAATAAAATGGAGGTCAGTTGCCATGTTGGCTCCTCTCTGATTTAAATATGGTCCGCGAAAGGACTTTCTGTATTCTGTAGCGGCAAAAGGCATTAATTTATAGCTTTGAGAAAGAGGGAGTTCACATTTGATGGAACGTGAATTCAAGTTTTTAGCTGTGCACATCAGACATCTTTGTCATTTTCCTTTTAAAATTCATTTTTTCATTTAGCAGGCATTTACTAAATGCAATGTACAAATGAGAAAAATCATATGCACTTATGCACTGGTAATTGCATGGTACAGTAAAACATATAACCAGTACATTATGAAAAGTTCTCATTTTGTGTTTCACAGAAGAAAGTCGTCAGACTCATATTCCAGTCTCTGTTATGTGCCTGCATTCTGCATTGATATAGATTGACTTTAACTACTGTATTTATTAAATTTTGGTATCTTTTATCATATAACTTTTTTTTTTTTTTAAAGAAACTCTCTTGAACAATGTGTATATTTAAACACCATGCTCTTTAGGTTAAACCACCCATAAACTTTAGGTTATGTGTTGAAAATGAAATTAGTTACAAAAATACAAATGTCTGCACACATTCAAAAACTCCTATAAATGTTATAGCTATCATATTTATGTGTGGGGAAAAAATACAGCAGTATTCTTTTCAATGTGCAGTCTTTTCTTTATGGCCTCCCATGGCTTATTACTTTATTAAATTATGTGATTTTACAGTATTCATTGGAGAGTTTTAGTTCCCTATCTGTCGGTCACTACGAGTTATGTCGAACGACATATGGGGTCTCACTTGGGAGGCCAATCATCTCTGAGTTTAAGAGAAAACGCCAATGAAAATTGGCTAGTGGATTTAACATACCTGAGCCACTCCCCCCCGTGCCTACGGGTATAAATAGGCGACAGGTGCATCCACTCATTCAGATTTTTGCTTCGGAGCCGAGTAGTTGATGGGATATCACTACAAAGCCGTTTCATCTTTGTGTTGTGGAGAGCTGTTCCTGGTCGGCGTGACGGCGCACTACAGCGGTGTCCCTGCAGCAGTGATTCCCCTGGGCGCTTCGGCTAAGAGAGCAGTTCCTAAAAGAGCAAATCACGGACGATTCGCGTCTTTTTCAAGATGCCGTTTCGTCCGTGTCCTTCTGGATGTGGTCGTTTCCTGTCCGCGGTTGACGGTCACGAGCGTTGTCTGCAGTGCCTGGGCGTCCAACACGCTGAGGCAGCGCTCATGGATGTCTCATGCATCTATTGTGGGCGTATGAGCATGGCATCGCTGCGATCGCGTCTCTCACTCCTCAAGGGGAGTGCAGCAGACCCCTCTGTCGCCACCCGTCCCGGTTTCTCTGGCTCGAGCAGAGGACCGCCGGCTGGCGCTCTGGGAGATCTGAGGGTGACAGTGAGAGCTTCTCCGCCGGGCCACGCCCCACGGACCTCTCACTCCTCCCGCAGCGCATGTCCCGTGCGGCTGCCGATTGATTCTGCTGAGCCGTCTCACGGCGGCCCCAGCGTGTCTTTCGGTGCACCGCCCGAGGATCAGATGTCGATTGCAGCATCGGGGGATGGGCTATCGGCTTCTGAGGATGAGGATTCGGCGGGGGGTGCCCCCCCTCGGGTGTTGTCGCCACTGCCGAATCTGACTTAGAGTTGTCAGCCATGCTTGCCCGGGCAGCCGTGAGCATCAGGCTGGAGGTGACTGCACCGCCCAGCCCTGAGCGCTCGCGGCTGGATGATTGGTTTCTCGGCGCAGAGCGCGACTCACAACCGCATTCTGCTCCGGTTCCTTTCTTCCCGGAGGTGCATGAAGAGGTGACGAAGTCGTGGACGGCCCCTTTTACGGCCAGAAGCCGCTCGTCTCCCTCTTCCATCCTCACCACCCTCGATGGCGGGGCAGCCAGGGGGTACGTGGACATTCCCCAGGTGGAGAGAGCGGTTGCAGTGCACCTGTCCCCACAAAACGCCGCCACTTGGAGGAATCCTCCGCGTCTCCCGTCCAAAGCCTGTAAGCTGTCGGTGGCTCTCGCTGCCAAAGCTTACAGTGCCGCGGGCCAAGCTGCCTCTGCTCTGCATGCCATGGCTATCCTGCAGGTACACCAAGCTGCTAAAACAAATGCACGAGGGTAGTACCGACCCGAGGTTGATTTAGGAGCTGCGCATGGCGACTGACTTCGCCTTACGGGCGACGAAAGTCACGGCGCGGTCCCTCGGGAAGGCGATGTCCACGTTAGTGGTCCAGGAGCGCCATCTCTGGCTAAACCTGGCCGAGATGAGAGACGTCGACAAAGCTCGCTTTCTTGATGCTCCCATCTCCCAGGCAGGCCTGTTCGGCGACACTGTCGAGGACTTTGCCCAGCAGTTCTCAGCAGTGCAAAAGCAGACTGAGGCCATCCAACACATCTTGCCCCGACGTGATTCTCCGGTTGCCACCATTCCGTCGCGGGGCAGCGCCTCAGCCTGCTCGTCGCCGTGGGCGCCCCCCTGCGTCCTCCACACCAGCTCCGCCCCGTGCTGAGAGTTCTTCGAGGCCGGCGCGTCGAGCCCCGCGCAGGAGAGCGGCGCCCCCCGTGTCACTCCCGGCTGCGCGAAGTCCTCGAGGAAGACGACTAAGCGGCCCTGACACGGGCAACTCGGAGATTTGGGAGACTGCTCTTCAGGAGTTGGCGGAAACAGCGCCACTCCCTCCCCCGGAGGAGGAGGGCCGGGTGGAGAATCTTCAGTTTACGTTTCTTTCTGTTCCGCCGCTGGTCCAACGGCCGGCGGCACCCACTTTTTCAATAAAAGAGCAATTTCCCTTTCCTCCGAGTTGCAAGGCTCGTGGGTTGACGATGAGCGACGCACTGCCTCCTCATTCTCACCCACGACACCCCCCTTCGCCAGCGGTCAAGAGGTCGCGGTTCGGAGACGCAACGCCTCTCCACGCGTCTCTGGCCAGTTCCTCCAGGAACACGGGGAGTGTGGCTGTGATGACTCGGAACGCGATGCTTTCTGGGCCATCCGACACAGCTCCCCATCGCTGCACCACTGCGGGTATGTCGACTGTCCCTTTGGTGCCACTTGTACGGAGTTTGGGAGCGTGGCTTGCGCTGCCCCACCCCGTCACGCTGGCTCATTCGGACGGTCCGACTCGGTTACGCGATTCAGTTCGCCCGGCGACCTCCCCAAGTTCAATGGCGTGCTCGAGACTTCGGTGGCAGTCCGGGACGCCCTCTGTCTTGCGCGAGGAGATTGATGTCCTCCTGGCGAAGGATGCAATCGAGCCGGTCCCTCCAGCCGAGATGAGGACGGGGTTTTTACAGCCCTTACTTCATCGTACCCAAGAAAAGCGGTGGCCTTCGACCTATCCTGGATCTGCGAGTCTTGAATCGGGCCCTGCACAAGCTCCCGTTCAAGATGTTGACGCAGAAACGCATTATCAAATGCGTACTTTCACCAGGACTGGTTTGCAGCGATCGACCTGAAAGACGCGTACTTTCATGTCTCGATCCTCCCTCGTCACAGACCGTTTCTGCGGTTTGCATTCGAGGGTCAGGCATGGCAGTACAAGGTCCTCCCCTTCGGGCTCTCCCTGTCTCCCCGTGTCTTCACGAAGGTCGCGGAGGGCGCCCTTGCCCCACTTTGGGAAGTGGGCGTCAGGATCCTCAACTATCTCGACGACTGGCTCATTATGGCCCGGTCCCGAGAGGAGTTGTGCGATCACAGGGACTTCGTGCTCCGGCACCTCAGTCAGTTGGGGCTTCAGGTCAACCGAGAGAAGAGCAAGCTCTCCCCTGCGCAGAGAATCTCTTATCTCGGTATGGAGTTAGACTCGGTGAGTATGACGGCACGTCTCACCAGCGAGCGTGCCCAGTCAGTGCTGAACTGCCTGAGTTCCTTCAGAGGCAGGACAGTGGTACCACTGAAACACTTTCAGAGGCTCCTGGGGCATATGGCATCCGCAGCCGCAGTCACGCCGCTCGGGTTGCTTCATATGAGGCCACTTCAGCACTGGTTCCACTCCCGAGTCCCGAGATGGGCATGGCGCCACGGTACACATCGTGTCACCATCACACCGATGTGTCGCCGCCAATTCAGCCCCTGGTCAGACCTTGCCTTTCTACGGGCCGGCGTGCCCTTAGAACAAGTGTCCCGGCATGTTGTTGTCACAACAGATGCCTCCAAATACGGGCTGGGGCGCTACATGCAACGGGCAGGCAGCTTCGGTGTCCTGGACAGGACCTCGACTGCTTTGGCACATCAGCTGTCTGGTGTTGCTGGCAGTGCATCTAGCTTTACAGTTGTTTCGGCCGCTGTTGCTAGACAAGCACGTGTTTGTCCGCACGGACAACACTGCGGCTGTTTCATACATCAACCAACAGGGCGGTCTACGATCACGTTGCATGTCTCAACTCGCCCGCCATCTCCTCCTCTGGAGTCAGGCGCGGCTCAAGTCGCTGCGCGCTATCCACATCCCAGGGGAGCTCAATCGTGCAGCCGATGCGCTTCTCACGACAGCTCACTTTCCCTGGGGAATGGCGACTCCATCCCCAGACGGTCCAGCTGATCTGGAGTCGATTCGGGGAAGCCCAGGTAGATCTGTTTGCTTCCCACGAGTCCTCCCACTGCCAGCTGTACTATTCCCTGTCCCAGGCCCCCCTGGGCACGGATGCACTGGCACACAGCTGGCCTCAGGCTCTACGCAAGTATGCGTTTCCCCCAGTGAGCCTGCTCGCAAAGACACTGTGCAAGGTCAGGGAGGACAAGGAACAGGTCCTGTTGGTTGCGCCTTACTGGCCCACCCGGACCTGGTTTTCGGAACTCATGCTCCTCGTGACAGCCCCTCCCTGGCGCATCCCCCTGAGGAGGGACCTCCTCTCTCAGGGGCTGGGCACCATTTGGCACCCGCGTCCAGATCTCTGGAACCTCCACGTGTGGCTTCTGGATGGGACGCGGCAGACCTAAGTGATCTGCCACCGGCGGTGGTAGACACTATCACTCAGGCTAGAGCCCCCTCTACGAGGCAGGCCTATGCTCTGAAGTGGAGTCTGTTCACGAATTGGTGTTCTTCTCACCGAGAAGACCCCCGGAGATGCTCGGTCAGAGTCGTGCTTTCTTTCCTGCAAGGAAGGTTGGAGCGTAGGCTGTCACCCTCCACCTTGAAAGTGTATGTGGCTGCCATTGCAGCCCATCACGATGCAGTGGACGGCCGGTCCCTGGGGAGGCATGACCTGATCGTTAGGTTCCTGAGGGGTGCCAGAAGGTTAAAATCCTCCTAGGACACCCCTGATTCCCTCCTGGGACCTCTCTATTGTTCTGGCTGGACTTCAGGGGGGTCCCTTTGAGCCGCTGGATTCAGTCGAGCTTAAGTTCCTGTCTCTCAAGACAGCGCTCCTGGTCGCGCTCACTTCCATCAAGAGGGTCGGGGACCTCCAAGCATTTTCGGTAAGTGAAGAGTGCCTTGTGTTCGGGCCGGCCTAATCTCACGTTGTCCTGAGACCCCGGCCTGGATACGTGCCCAAGGTTCCCACCACTCCCTTCCGAGACCAGGTGGTGAACCTGCAAGCGCTGCCCCTGGAGGAGGCAGATCCAGCCTTGGCGTTGCTGTGTCCCGTAAGAGCGCTTCGCATATACGTGGACCGCACCCAGAGCTTCAGAAGCTCTGAGCAGCTCCTGGTCTGCTTTGGAGGTCAGCAGAAGGGGAAGGCTGTCTCCAAGCAGAGGTTGGCCCACTGGATAGTGGATGCCATCGCCTTGGCGTACCATTCCCAAGGCGAGCCGTGCCCCCTGGGGGTGAGGGCCCACTCCACACGGAGTGTGGCCTCCTCCTATGCGCTGGCGCACGGCGCCTCTCTGGCAGACATCTGTCGAGCTGCGGGCTGGGCGACACCTAACACCTTTGTGAGGTTTTACAACCTTCGTGTAGACCCAGTTTCTCCCGTGTGTTGGGTAACAGGTAATTGGCGGGAAGAACTGGCTCGGTGTCACGCTTGCTGCGCCATTCCCCCTCACACAGGGATGCGAGCGCCTTTCTTCTCCCAGTAGAGTTCCCCGGTTGGTGTACCCTGGTCGAGCATCCTCCAGCACCCTCGGCGGTCAGACTTGGCGGAGCAGTCTGGCGCCAGGCCCAGTACTGGTGTTAGCATGCCCCGGAGTTCCGGTCAGCCCCTGTACTGGGCTAGGTGTCCATATGGCTTGATTCCCTACGGGTAATCCCATATGTGAATTCTTCCACGGTAAGGTTTCCCTCTTGGTAAACCCGTGTCTTCCCTTGACAGACCCGCTCTGTCAGTCTCTTCTGGCAGCTGTTCCATCCCTACTCCAAGGTAGGACCTGCCTCAGAGACCCATTCCATATGTAGTACTGCCCCCTGGGTCAGTCCATATCAGTATCTCCACATGTCACCTCCCTACGGGTAGGATGTGGTCTCCGTAGCGACCTTTTCCCTAAGGCTCGCTTCCCCATCGTTCTGCCAAGCTGAAAGAACAAATAGGGAAGATTTGAAGCAATCTTTCACTGAAGGTTGAAATCCCTTCCAAAAACTTTTTGTGGACGGAACAGCAGCATGGCCTTCTCCAGCAGCGATGTACTCACCCTTTTGGTCCCCTTCGGTACCAAGGTCAGTGAATTTGCGCTGGGGCTTTGGGAAGGTCACGACCTTAAGCGTAGCGTTTTGTGACACGCTGCGGCTTGTCGACAATTGCAGCGCCACAGGGTTGTGACGGTGTTCAGGTTGTGGCGTTTTCCATAGGACCCCATATGTCGTTCGACATAACTCGTAGTGACCGACAGATAGGGAACGTCTCGGTTACGTACGTAACCCTCGTTCCCTGATGGAGGGAACAGAGACGTTATGTCCCCATGCCACAACCTTGAACCATTCGCTGTTGCCGGGACACGTTCTCGGCTCCTCAGCGTAAAAACTGAATGAGTGGATGCACCTGTCGCCTATTTATACCCGTAGGCACGGGGAGTGGCTCAGGTATGTTAAATCCACTAGCCAATTTTCATTGGCGTTTTCTCTTAAACTCAGAGATGATTGGCCTCCGAAGTGAGACCCCATATGTCGTTCGACATAACGTCTCCGTTCCCTCCATCAGGGAACGAGGGTTACGTACGTAACCGAGACGATTTGGTCAATAAAAATATCTACATACAATATTAGAATTATAAACAATGATAATAAATATTAATACAAATAAAATAATTTATATTTAATATTTTATCCTAGATGCAATGGATTAGACTGATAAACAGCTTCAAGATGTTTCTAAAATTGTACATTTTTAATAACACATCATTTGATTGACAGTCTTTTTCTTTTCACTTACAACATTTCTGAAACACACAAACCACAAATGTTCTCCCTTGATGCATTTAAAAGCTTGTTCACAGATTCATATCTCTTTTAACATTGTTTATCTTGGTTTTGAAGCGATGAAGTGGGCAAAACCTTCCTAGGAACCGCAAATCACTAGTGACTTTTTCATCAATTTTCTTTGCTCTGAGCAAATGTTTTCACGGCTGCGTCTGTTTGGCTGTCAGATTGCTCTGACATGCCTGTTTTATTGGACTCTCCACCGGCTGCCTATAACGATGCTAATGAAACATATTTCAGGGTTTCACCTCACAACATCTGTTAACAGCTGCACAGAAATTAATTAAGAGGCTAAAGTTTGAGTTAAAAAAAACTAGAGATAATAAAACAATATTGCTGGCCACCTTACGCTCATATAAACAGCATTGTTTGGAGTGTTTATGCAGCCACAATTGCACAAGATTGGAAAGTAATTGATCCCTCAGCATCTTGGCCATGTTCAGCTAGCATATAAATGGCTAGCTGAAGTGTTAACCAAACTCTCTTTGGCATAAGTCTAAGTACTTACTGCCAGACGGAAAGAAAGGCTATCTACAAGTTAACTAGGCAAACAGTGGAGTTCTGCCAGTGGAACATGATAGAGGGCAAAGTGACAGCGGCTGAAGAATATCATGCAGTTGCAATCTGCCGAATGGTCTGGTAATGGGGTCCTGGATCTCGACAATTCTGCTAAGAGTCTCATGCGGTTGAAGCCTGAGAAATGTGCCCCGAAGCGGTAACCTGATCTGATTTGATAAGTCAGATGTGTCAGACTTCCACATGTGTCGGGGTTTGTGTGCTTACATGTTTGATGTGGAGAAGTCAGAAATTATCTTTGAAAGTCCATTTTTCTGCCCAGGACAATGTATTCCATATCAGAATTGGATATCTTGGGATTTATGCATATCGAGGGAGGATTATTTTCACATTTTTTGAAAGAGTGGTTTGATGGTCTGATTGGTCTGGTTGGCTTTGGATGGCAAGTGTTTTTGAAGGAGTGAGAGTAATAAGATGACAACTTAAACCAGCTTCCAAAGTAAAACGAAGCCTTTCATTTCAAACCAAAACTGTGACATAAGATAAATGGGTTTGCATCTTTATCTTGGAAAATATAGCTGCATATTATATATATTTTTTTCCCATTTGAATTCAATTGAACCCTGCAAGTAATGAAAATCTCAGTAGAGTAACTAAATTTACTGACCAATTTTGCATGGTCAGAACCCCACAATTGCCACACAGTTAAACTTTCCAGATGTACACAAATCTCGACATGTTTTGGAGCACATTAAGAGTTTTGTATATTTTTTCTGTGTGAATGAATGGATTTTCTGTCATTCTGGATTTTCAAATCCAGTATTTCTTTGATATCATCTCATAAACTAAAACCACAAAACATTTACTTTAAATAAAATTAGCATTAATTTAAATAAAAAAAATATAAAAAAGTAAATGTGTTTTATTTCAACTAGTTGCCAAACTGGTTGAAATAAAATTATTTCAAGTGCCAAAGTAACATTCCTCATTTTCATTGAATTAAAACTAAAAACGAAACATTTTCATTGAATTAAAACTAAAACTAACAACCAAAACTTAGTAAAAGCTATATAGATGTATTTAAAAATAAAATAATAATAATAATGAAAATAATGACAAAAACATTAAAATGAAAACTAAATAAAATATAAAACAGAAAGTATTATATAATGTAACTATATTAAATTTAATTTAAACATTTACAACTTTGAAGACTTGACTTGTATATAACCAGTCTGTATTCCTCTTTTCATTTTTGTTTTAGATTTTAATGGCATCACAAACAAGCAATATCTCAGGTTTCTTCACTACATAAATGTGTCAAGCCATAATGATACCATCTCTTGTTTTATGAGAATGTTTGCTAGCAGCAAACCTCCATCAAGTTCTTCAAGCTATAAAAATGGAAATCAGTGTGAGAGAGAAGTATAAGGGAAAGTGCAAGCAAATGGTTATGGCTTCTTACAAATGTACCTTTAAGGGGAAAAAGTGCAAAGCATCCAACCACTGGTGGCTACAGTATGACGCACACTGCTGGCTGTTACCCACAGCTCCAGTGGTTTAGACTTTTGAGGATGCCTCGTAAAAACACATCCTGTTGAGGATCCTTAGATCCTGTGCCAATGCTCCGTAACTTAACACTCTGACTGTAAGTTTGCACCTTGATATTTTAGCTTTTTATGCCGTCAAATGTTACACCAGGTCATTGCAACAACTAATTTAGCTTTTCAAACTAATACAGATAATAAAATTAATAACATTTTATTTATTTATTTATTTATGTATCACACAAATACAAATTAATATTAAAATATGTATCAAATCAATTAACAATTAAATAAAAAATTAAAACACATAAACAAATAAAACATAAAAAGAACCTTTTCACTATAATTTTAATTTGAGAAACACTTTAATGATCTGAAGAACCTTTTCACTATAAAGAATGTTTCCTGGAGTTGAAAGTTTCCATGGAAACAGATGCCAGTAAAGAACCTTTATTTTTAAGAGAGAAATGTGTCACCTTCAAAATATGTTGATAAATGAATTTGATTTTTCTCATTAAGGAAATGTTTGCGTAACCTTTTGCAGACAGAATAAAAAAAGAGAGGTCTACTAATACAGACATAATGTGTGTAGTGACATCACTGGGGGCCAAAACTAACCTTTCAAGTTGTGCTTATCATTTAGACCAAGCGCACTAATGACATCAATACATCAGGATCATATTGGAAAGAGGAGAGGTTTATATGCGACACATTTACATTATAATTCATCACCTACTTTGCAAGCCCATAGTCAGCCAGTAAAAGCACCGAGAGGGCTTGTGCACAAAACAGACTGCACAATTAAAACATTACAGTATGAGCTGGCCGCAAATGTTTCAGTAAAACTAATTGGATGTTTGACTTACCCAATTGTACTCTAAAGCCTCGTCTAAAGTAACAAATACCCTGTTCCCTCCGTGTACAGTGTGTAATCTTGCTGAAACCTCAGCTGCTGTTTTGGGACTCTAGGGGAATGTAATGTTTTATAAACAAGGTGGGAAAATGAAAACCAACTGGGAATAATCTCCATGGCTAATCAGCTCCAACTCGCCATCCATATTCAGGTCTCCTCTGGTAGCGAAAACTCAAAAACAATGTGGTTTTGCCCGCCCAGGCCTTTCGATGTCTGGCTTCAGTCTGTATTTTTCGACCTGTGAGACTGTCATGGGCGGCTGAAAATAACTCCAAAGGGAGACGAATAAAATAAGGAGATATGTTTGATATCAGATCTGCCTTGTGTCTGTATGCCCATATTAAATCTGTCATCATCAAGGGCAAGCGGTGAGCTTTAAAAGGAAACTCTCGCCCGATCCTTCTCAGATGATATTGCGCCATGTCAGTGGGCCCTAAATAATGGTCTTTTCCAGTAAGAAAGCTGAGAATGCTGTTTGAATGAAACCAGAGGCTTTCAAAAAAGACATGTGAGCAGTAGGCATGACTGGCTCAGTATCAGATTTGAGCTGATATGGTTGAACTGAACTCAGAAGGGCTGTTGCTCCATCCGTTTGTCTGTCTTTAATGCTCCATATTCATATTTCAGCGGTTCCGGTTGTGTGAATGAACCAAGACTGAGGAATATCTATCAAAAACCATCTTTCTTGGCAATGGTAGCTTTAGCGTATCTGACCCACTGCAGTACTGTTAAAGTATAATAACAATAACCCAGAGCTCAGGAGGTAAAGGTCTAAGTGGATGTTTTTCTTGGTCGGTAAGGTAAAATATCTCTGCATACTTTTAAACGCCCTTTTCTCCCACGGCAACAATAACATACCATGGCTAGCGATTAGTGTGTCTGATGTCACCTTTAAGGCTCTTTCTCTGTTTATGCCACACAAGTGTCAGAATGTCCTTCCAGGCCTACTTCCTCTCATATCTGCTGATATTAGCAAGAGGTCTACATTTATTTGTGCAGCTTTTGGGAAGGAATTGTAGTGGCTGCCAATATCCTCTATCCATTCCACTATCAACATAGCAGACATTTCATAGACATTCACCTGCAGAGAGCCATGCTGAGACACTGATGACTGCAGTTTTATCAAAATGTTTCATGGACAGAACAAAGTTGCACTGATGATATGACCCCATTGTTTATTACCCAAAATTCGTTTGTTAGTTTGTTTACTGAAGGATAATTTCATTCAGGATAATAATAAAAAAATATATTTTATTTATAGTATATTTATATTTAACAAATAATTATTTTAAAACAATTTTGAGGTTAGTAATCTTTTTTAAAAGAAATTAATACTTTTATTACACCGTATGGATTTATTAAATTAATCAAAAGTTATGTCATGTGACACTGAAGACTGGCGTAATAGCTGCTGAAAAATGTAAAAATATACATTACATGAAAAAAAAAAAAAAAAAAATATATATATATATATATATATATATGTGTGTGTGTGTGTGTGTGTGTGTGTGTGTGTGTGTGTGTATGTATAAATCCACAAACCTCAAACTTTTAAAATGAACAGTAAATATATGAGCTATATATGGCAGTAGTTTAATGAAAAAAATGTATTTCATACTCTTTCTTTTAGAAATATAAATTTTTATTAAACATGTTTCTAAGCTGTGCATAAAATATAAAAGTTAATTACATAAATATAGGTTATATTTTTTGAGAGTGTTTAGCTAGACCGATTATAATTGACAACACTTCATAGGAGTGGTTGGGGCTGCTGAGGTTTTTTTTTTTTTTACAATTATAATTGACAACACTTCATAGGAGTGGTTGGGGCTGCTGAGGTTTTTTTTTTTTGTACAATTGTTGGATATTAAACAATGCTTCAATCACATTTGTTTTCTACTGATGAATTATTACAGCTTGATCTTACTGTTCATGATAGGTCTATCTAGAAAAGTTTACATTTATACATAAAAAAACAACCCTGTCGAGAAAAAAGAATGCATTTTGCTTTAAACAAGATTTAAGCTTTTGGACAATCTTGTGGCTATAGCACTTGTAAACATGCCTAGAATGATGGAAAGGGTGTTAGCACTTGCTGCATCATGGGAAAAGGGAGAGAAACACTCAACCCTAATATTTGGGTTTAGCACGAGGTCTCTTACTCATAGTGTAAGCTACAGGTGAGGCGTTCAGCGTTGTGTAACTGTTGACATCAGTTTTGTCAGTTCATTATTGGTTTCACACAGTATACAGATCTGGAAAATAAACCAGACACGGATAAACAGTGAGAAAATTCAAAAAATGAGATTGTTTGGAGCCAGTTTCACTCATGTGTGAAATTCCTATCAAAGGTGCTTACATCATAGTTGTCCGAACAGCATGTTAATAATCACATGCAAGTCAAGCGTTTCACAAGCCAGTCTGATTACAAAAGCAAAGTACACTTTAAAATACACTTTTAAAAAGACCTGTGAACGGATGGCTGCCTTGATTGTGTTGGTGGATCTAATTCTACATGCATTCCTCCTCTCATGATTAAAAAACGACAGCAAGAGGAATACAATCTCCCTGTAGTCGCAGAAAACAAACTTGAAATGACAATAAACATTCTGCAGACATGAAAACAGAGATAAGTGCCATGCCGTTACAGCTAGACTTAATACACAGCAGGAGAAGAGTGGGATAGAGGAGCTGGGAATCTTAATGAAGTGATTCTCTTTCAGTTCATACAGTGATAAGGTTCAGGACCGGTTCAGACGATTTATCTTTCCACCAGAGGAGGGGGGTCTTGAAATTGGGTCTGTCTATAGTTTTCTTTCATCATGTTTTTCTTTATTTTTCCATTCTTTGTTGTCATAATTAATTCAGTCAAACTTTTTTCATTCATTAAACCCAGCTTGCATCTATGCTCTTGCTTATGCCTGCAGTGTGAATGCTTTAAGCTGTTAATAGAGCCAACAAGACGAATACAGTACAGCAGGGGTGCCCAACCCTGCTCCTGGCGATCGACTGTCCAGCAAAGTTCAGCTCCAACCCTAATCAAACACACCTGAAGCAACTAATTAAGGTCTTCAGGATCACTTAAAAATTAAAGGCAGGTGATTAGGGTTGAAGCTAAACTTTGCAGGACAGTCGATCGCCAGGAGCAGGGTTGGGCACCCCTGCAGTACAATATGTGCTGCTTTTGTATGTTCAGAGTCAAAGTAAACTAAATAAATACATGCATACATACACGTGTGTGTGTGTGTGTGTGTGTGTGTGTGTGTGTGTGTGTAACACTGATCGAAAATCATGAGGAAATCAATTGTTGACAGATATCATAAAAAATATAACAGCAACTTTAAAGATAATTAGGTATTCTATATTTTTTAGCTAATATATACACAGTTTTATGATATTTTCATTTTTAGAAGTACCGTATACATAATATATTTGCAGTTCAAGTTTGGAGTCGGTATTTTTAATTATTTATTTTTTGAAAAAGAAGTCACCAAGGCTACATTAATTTGATCTTAAATCCAGTAAAAATGAAAAATTGTGAAATATTGTTATAATTTAAAATTACTGTTTTCTATTTTAATATATTTTAAGATGTAATTTATCCCTGTGATGACAAAGCTGAATTTTCAGCATCATTTCTCCAGTCTTTACTGTCACATGATCCTTCAGAATCATTCTAATTTGATGATTCTAATCATTAACGATGTTAAAAACAGTTGTGCTGCTTTATTATT